>NW_021703777.1:2681020-2756006 GCF_005190385.1 Monodon monoceros
GCCCCGACCCTGCTGCAGAGGCTCTTCAACAGGAAGGGCGGCGGCGGCTCCGCGGCGGCGGCGGCGGCGGCGGCGGCGGCCCCGGGCCGGGCGCCCCGGGAGGGGCCGGCCTTCAGGTGAGGGGCCGCGGGACGGAGGGGCTTGGAGCGGGAAGGGACGAGGGGAGGGGCCCGCCCGGCACGCCGCCGCCGCCGACCCGGCACCGTGGGCCCCAATCAGGCGCCGCGCGGCGCCCCCTCCCCACCCACTTGGAGGTGCCGGGGCTCCGGGGGTACCCGCCGCGGGCCCGGGGGTCGCGGGTCGTGGGGGGCCTGGGGCGCCGCTGCAGCCTATTGTGTGGGAGACGCCGTGGCGCGAGCGCGGCACCGCCTCCTCCCTCGCCGTGGGACTGGCTCTTGGACGCGTGCCTGGCAGCGAGCCGCTTCCCGGCCGCGGGGCGCCGGCTGCGCGGGGCGTGTGCGGGGCCCGAGGTGCCCGCGCAGCGAAGCTGGTGCGTGTGCGCACGGACTGACCCCCGGTACGCGCCTCCGGAGACGCGCCGCGCGCGCGCGGGCGGCGCGCTGGCATCCTGGGTGCCTTCGGTTGCTTTCTCCCGGTTGCTCGCCCGGCAGCCTTGGGCGCCGGGTGTGATCCGATCCCCCTTTCACGGCCGAGGGAACGTTAAGTCGCAGAGAGCGCGACCCGCAGATGGGGGCGACAGACCCTGCATTTGACCTGCGCGCTTTGAGCGCACAGTCCAGCCTGAAGGCTCTAGGCCCGTCCGCCCTCCCGGGCTAACTTTAACACGGGGCCTTAAAACGGCCTGTATTGCCTTTCAGCTCGCTTGTGTTGAGAAGTTCCTTTACTTCCCTGTAACAGTTTTTTCCCAGCAGGTGTTTTACTGAGCATCTACTTCCAACTTGGATACTCTGCTGGGTGCTTTTTGGCTAAAATGTCTTGCAGAAGGAGTTTATAATTGAAGTGTAGACCCAGGGTACTTAACCTTTCAAAAGTTTCAAGCGGAACTTTGACTGCATTTTGGGCCAAGTTTTGTGTTCTAGATTTTGCTCCGCGTAAATCCCATTCGCTGAAAGCGCCCAGAGCCCTTCACGGCAGTTACGTGAACGTTACCAGTCGTTTGTGACCATGGGTGTGTGTGGGTGTGTGTTGTTATTTGGAAGGTAAGTTGTGAAGACTTGACACACCTTCGTTAAATTCCCGTGTGTTCTGTAGGTGAACTGAATCGTTACAATTCAAGGAGGGAATTCTACTCCTTTCACTGCTTTGGGTACTAGTGATGTTGTGTTGCTTCTCAGAACTCGGTAGAATTACTTCTGGCCCAGGGTGTGTAATTTCTCCTCTTCCCTCCTGGTACCCCAGACTCGGTGGAGGGAACAAAGCCTGGAGAGGACAGGGCATGTGTTCCAGGTGTCTTTGCTTGGGCAGCCCTTGTCAAGGACACAAGAGCCCTCTGAATGCACGGTCGTGGTTTCCTGTGCTCTACGCTCACTTTCCCACCACCGTTTCCTCCATCTACAACTGTAAGGGAATGTCTTTTGAACAGAAAAACTGTGGCTATATTTAGGGCCTGGCCATATTAGGGAAACTGATTCTAACTTTGTGGAAACATTCTCAGTGTAGTGTTCTGACTTCCTGTTGGTGTCTAGTGAAGAACACAAAATTGGGCCAGGGAATGGTTTTGGAGGTTTGTTTTTGTTGACCTCATTAGGATTTTCTGCAAGTTTGGGAGGTGAATGCCCAGGAGAAAACTGGAGGTCTCAGGGCCCTTCAGCAGTGTCCCTGCTAAGGGTTCCCCTTGGAAAAAGAAATGCAGTAAAGACTCAGGAAGATGAGGGCCAAATCAACCGTGTCACACCACGTCGACCAAGGGCACCCGGACGAGTCTTTCTTCCTGCTCTCCTCACCTGGGTGAACTCTCAGATGCTGTGCAGCCTTCCTGGGAGAGTGGAAAATTTCCCTCTCTCGCCCTACAGAATGATGACCTCGCACTTCATATCTATCCAGGTTTAACGAAATAGGAGCTCGCATGTGCTTTTGGGGGAAGGGGTACCTCAGACAGGCAATGAGCTGCCCTTGGGGGCCCACTTTGTAGCTGAATAGATTTTCAGAAGTTAAGGTGCAACCCTTAGGTTGAACCTCTAGCACGCCTAACGGGAATTTGTATTCTTTTAAATTGTGTCTGTGAAATTTGTCTTCTTTTTCCCCCCTTTGGCCACGCCGCACGGCACAGGGGATCTTAGTTCCCTGACCAGGGATGGAACCTGTGGAAGTGCGGAGTCTTAACCACTGGACCGCCTGGGAAGTCCCTGATTTTGTATTCTTTAGTGCCTTTAAATACAGGCAGTACCTTGTAGATCTCGAGAATGAAAGGAAGATTCAGGCTGGCTTTTGGGCGGTTTTGTAGCATAGATCTCCATGCATTTTGGGGAAAAGCCTAAGTAAAAATAAGACCCAGTTTGTATATACATCTTTTTGTTTTAGAGTTCTTCTCTCTCTCTCCTCTCAGTGGTGGACTTACACTAGTCATCTTAAGCCCTTCCCCTCTTCTCTGCAGTCGTGCCCTGGATGGTGCTCTGCTCGCCCTGTGCCCGGCCCTGTCACCTCCCCAACTTCCTCACCGTCTGCTCGTCCCTCCAGTTCGCACTCACTGGACTTGATTAGAGAGGAACTTTGAGGCCTGGTGTAAGTAGCTTACCTCACAGGTCATTTTCAGATCTTTGTGCTTCCCAGCGTTCCACCTGCAAAGAGTCATCACAGTTGGGATTCCTTCTTAAGTGTATTTTTTCAGGATCTCGACAAGAAGCCCTTTTCATAGCTTTGAGGAAAGAGCTTGCTAGGAAGACAGAAAAAGAATCAGAAGAGACTGAATTTTCAAGTTTGGGAGAAGGAGATGGGACACTCTGCGATTATGGTATTTGTGAAGTGTAAGCTCTAAAGTTATAAAGTTGCATCGTGGTCTTGAAATTTGAGAGAATTCTCTATTTGCTGGTCTTTACAGTGCTTTCACTTTTACCTAATTGATATATACATACACATACACACACACATATATGTGTGTGTGATATAACTCTTTTTTCCAGAAGGATAAACGAGAACAAAATGAGGTTATTTGTCTGGAGGCTCAAACAAGTAGAATTGGGTTCTTGGTTCCCTTGCATCTCAGGGAAGCATGTTCATTTAGGAACTTTTAAAAGCCAAGGTGTGCCCACTGACTTCTTTTTTTTTTTTTGCGGTACTCGGGCCTCCCACTGCTGTGGCCTCTCCCGTTGCGGAGCACAGGCTCCGGACGCGCAGGCTCAGAGTCCATGGCTCACGGGCCCAGCCGCTCCGCGGCATGTGGGATCTTCCCGGATCTTCCTGGACCGGGGCACGAACCCGTGTCCCCTGCATTGGCAGGCGGACTCTCAACCACTGCGCCACCAGGGAAGACCCCCACTGACTTCTTGAGCGCATGTCTGGTTCAAGTTTGAAGTTTTATCTTAAGGTGTTTCTTTTTAATGTCTCTGGTAAATTAGTGGACCAGTTTCCACCTCAAATGTGTATGCAAGAGGGAGGCGGAAGAGGTCACCGGTTAGGCAGTGTCTTATTTGGGACCAGTTAGACGAAGCGAGTAAGCATGCGTGTTGCTTGGGATGTGAGGGGTAAAGGAGAGCATCTCAGCCGCTTGGTAGGTGGCTGTGTAAATGCTGGGAAGGAGAGACCCCACCCCTGCGCCTCTCCAGTCCTGAATATCCGAGGCCACAGGGCCTAGTTAGTGCTAATCCAAAAGGTTCTGTTAGAACAACATTAAGTCACCCGTTCCAGGGTTAGTAGTATGTAAGTATGGTTTAATCCACTTACCACTGTTATCCAGTGGCGCCTGAGGCTCATCTCCTGGGCTTGTGGCTTTGCGCTCCGCCCATACAGACCAAGGTAGGACAGTCTGAGGACAGCAGGTCCTACGCCGAGATGCACGAACCGCAAAGAACGCACTGGAAACTATAACAGGAAGGTAATTCCGACGTGGATGAGGAGTTCACCCCTGCGTTAAGTACCACACATGGAGGATGCACTGTTCTCACCCTTGCTGTGACCGAGGATTCACTCTTCCCTCCCAGAGGAGCCTCCACTGCCAGCTCCCACGACGCTAGCATTTCTAATGAGCTTGTCCTGGGGTCGGGGGGATATTCTGGAAGAAACACGGATTAGCCCCACTACGCTCACGTTTTTACTGACTGTAACATAAGACACGTGACACAGAAATCACAGGTTTCATTTCTTTTTTTGGCGTTGCTGTGGGGATATGTGGCGAGAGCCTCTTTATTTAGTTGCAATACACGTGGTAACCCAAAAGGTGGTCTGAATTGAATCTGGATTCGTGCCTGAGTTTTCCTTCCCTAGACAGTGAGAACATGAGGAAAGGAATCATGGCTTACTATCTTCTTTTAATTTAATTTTTATTTTATACGGGACTGCAGTTGATTTACAATGTTGTGTTAGTTTCAGGTGTACAGCACAGTGACGCAGTTATCCATCTGTACATACATCTTCTTTTTCATATTCTTTTCCATTATACGTTATTACAAGATACGGAATATAGTTCCCTGTGCTGTGCAGAAGGCCCCTGTTGCTTTCTTTCTACTACTTCCTAAGTCTTCCTGGAGGCTTCCTTGCACGCTGCTCTGGATCTGTGAGCACACACCCCCCCCCCGATCACATCTCCTGGTCCTGACCCGTGCCCTGGGTCCCGGCGGGGTATTAGGGGTTTGGGGCCGGTCCGGGCTCACGTCGTGGGTTCTTTTCATGGCGGAGGCCGTCGATTTTGTCCTGTCTCGTGCACCATGTTGACATGGGACCCACATGTCTCTCCATTTCTCTGGGCCTCAGTTTTGGCGTTTGTAACGCGCCCGTCCTGTGTAATAAGGTTGTGGTGAGGAGGTAATATATTTGAAAATCTTGTGAAAAGAATAAAATGCAGTACAGAACGATTTTAAGTATTACGGAGAGCCTCTTAAGTCATGGAATTCAGTATCATTCATATTGAGGCTTTATGGACATTGAACTGTTTTCTCTTTCTATAGATGGGAGACTTGAGACAGAACAGAAGCCACGTGATTTTACTTTTTTTTTTTCCACTTGGATGGTGTCCGTGATGAAACAGACTGAGCCTTCAGAGGAGCGTTAAGACCGGTCACTGAGACCCGCGTGGAGGGGCCTGGACAGTCAGGAATGGTTTTAGGAGTACGGTGTGTTTTTCAGAATTATTTGCAAGTTTTTCCTACCAAGAATAAAATCTTATTTAAGCAGCAGGAGAAATGTGTTAAGTGAAGTGACACAGCTGCACAATGGCTGATACTCTGCAGCCACCAAATCTTTATTTTATGTCTGTTTATATATATATCACACGTACATGTGTATTTATGTATATACACACATGCACATACACATGCACACGTGTTGAAGATGTTGAAGATGGGCGTGTGGGGTTGATTGTGTGTGTCTGTACAAAGGTGAGCGGCCCTGCACACCAGCATTTTAACAGGGGTGGTCAACCGGCGGGTGAAGCTTTCATTCGACTCTTCTGTGTTTTATATTTTGTTGGTATTTTGGATTTTGCTCTAACAAATTCGTGCTGCCTCTGTGATTTAAGCGACAGAAACCAGCGCCTCTCTGCATCTACACTCTGGGCATTAAAAGGCCGCATTATTTTAAATGTTAAGTAGTCTTTGGAGTATTTTGCATCATGAGGGAGGGACTGGGTGTAACACTGGCGGAGAGACCTGATTTGAGTAACAACTCTCTAGAGACTTACTCTTCTTTGTAAAAATAAGTGGTAGTCCCTGTTACGGAGAGCAGTATGCTGCGAACTTGAATGTACTTAACACCGAAGTCCGTGACGACCCTCAGGAGGCCAGAGTAACTGGGGAGGCTGGTGAGCGTAGGCAGTATCTGTGTGCACAGTTTTCATCGGTGGGGCAGGGTCCCGGCCCTCCTCCAGCCTCAGGCAGCCTGGTCTCCAGCAGGGCTCAGGAGCTGCACCCAGCTCTCCAGTCGGCGGTCGAGAGAGACCTAGGTAAGATTTATTTGAAATATACGGAAAAAGGTGACACGACCTTTGAGATTTGGGGTACTTTGGGTACGCTGAGGGGCTTGGACTGGATGCTTTGAAAGCTGAGACAGGCATTTTAATTTTCGGTTCTGAAATCCGAGTCAGTCACGTTACACGTTGTCATTAGACTGAGTAGGTGGTCTTGAGAGGTGGGCCGGGCCTGTGGTTTTTTAATGCACAGAGTGTGTGGTCGTAGCGAGGGCGCTGGTTTCTGTCGCTGTGGCTTTGGGTTGTGTTTCTCATGGTCTGCCTGTGAGGTCAGCCTAAGGAAGCCCTTGCAGTTGTGTTTCCTCGGCCAAGGGGGTGTAAAAGGTCGCCCTTGCGCTCGTGAAATGCTCCGGCTGCCAGTGTGAGCTCCTGGCGGGCGAGTCTGATTTGGGACCTGGGACCGCGCTGACTTCCCCAGCCACTGGTTTTCTTGGTGTGGACGCAAAGGAGCAAATGTTTCATCGCGCTTGTCTGAGTCCCTGGCGGGCAGGAGTGGTTAGGCCCTCAGGGTGAGATCGTGTCCTTGGCTGTAAAAGTCAGTCTTTCCCTTGCGGGTAAGAGTGCTGAAATATTTAGTGAGCTCCTACTTACCAAGCGTTCTTTTTATTTCTGGTCCGTGAGAAATGATTACTCTGGAGAAGAGGAAAAACAGGACGGACTTTTCCAGCTTACTGGGCATGGAATGGCGATTTCCCTCAACCCCACCCCTCTGTAAACGGAACGTCCACGACTCACTGCTCAAGCCACACAGGCACTCTTGTGAGGCGTGCTCGGTGGGAGGCGGGGGCGGGGGCGGGGGGGATGGAAGCCGGTGGGCTGCCGACCCTCTGTGTTCAACCGGAAGCTGTCCAGCTGCCTGTGTGATGGACTTCTGGAAGGGACAGTGTGCCTTCTCACACATCACGTACATATGTTTTTCTTACTGCACACTTTCTGTTTGTGCCAAAATAGTATAATCTATTAAGCGCAATAAACGCAGCCATTAATACTCTAATGTTGTGGGGATGTGCTGCATGGCAGGTGCTTTCTGTTACATAAGATTTTAGTATTAGCACGAGTCTGGGTCCCCGGCTATCATGTTCCTCTCTCTTTAACCATGTGCTTCTCATTCATATGTACATTTGGAATATTTTTCTTGTTATTTGTCCCTGAATCTTGCTTAATTTGTACATCGTGCTCTAGAATTTGTGTCCAGTGTAGTGTTATAAAGAGATACGTGTCTGCTTTACGAAGATGAGTTTATCACCACGCCTGAGGCCCTTTAATCATAAATAAGAGCATTTCTGTGTTTGAAGTAATACATCTTTAGATCAGTGGCCACTGGTGTCTGATTATTCACAGATGTCTACCTGAAAATGACCACCAGCTCATGCAGGGCGGCCACTGGGGCAGCAGAAATTCGGCCCTCAAAGCCGACGGGGGCGGATGGGAAACCTGCTTATCTGATGGGGACCTCACTCTAGTTTCCAGTGAGGATAATGTTGGACGTTAATAATGTAATCATGCAGCATGTGTGCACAACCTAAATATACTGTGTGTTTATGATAGAAGGATTTTTCTAGGGAAATTGATAGTCTGTTTATTTGAATATACCCTAGGTGACATTGTGTAATAGATATCAGTAGAAATGAAACATGTCCCTGAATTTACCTGACAATTTAACACAACCTAAGAAAGGTACTAACGTTAGAATTATCTGGTTTTCCTTGATTTAAGTATACTCGAGACCCTGTCATGTGAAAGGCCGCATTGCCAATATTGACTTGTCAAACAGTCATTGTTCAATTTTATTTATTTGTGGCTTACTCTGACAAAAAGGAGTGTGTGTTTTTAAACATTTTATCCATGAAACTTTTCACAGAACACATTATCATTTATTCTGATGGTTTAACAAACAGAAAACTAGCCTTTGCTTACAAGTACACACATACCAGTTAAATGGAATTGGGTGGAATTTTGCATTTCATTGGTAAATTCTGCTCACTAAACTTCTCGTTCAGTTGTCATGGCAACTCTGTTCCTTCACAAGTTGGAGACAAGTTAGACGTTAACCTGCTTGTTCCTCCAGAGATGAAACAGGTGTTTCATTTTAGGATGTGTTAGGAAGAAGCAGTAGTCTAATGTGTTCTGCCTTTAACACCTTATAAATACTTCAGATTGCCAACTGTGGTTCCCTGGTGTACCCAGAAAATTGGACATTTTTTTTTTCTAACCTACAGTTGAAACCTTTGGGGTGATGGGGAGCAAATGTAGTGTATTTGATTGCATTTAGCTCTTAATTAACTGTTCTCATTTACTCAAGTTCTCTTATAAAACATGATTGAGAAATAGAACAAGAATATCATTTAAATTTGCCGCTTTAAGCATACATTTGAGTAACTGAATGAAACAAGAAAATGTCCACGTTGTGGGTAGATATGGGAATTCTTCTAATCCTAGCCCTCTTGTCGTGGCTGTAGTGCTTGGTGCAGGGCTTGGCAGGAGGTTGCACTTAATAAATACTTGTTCGATGAATGAATGAATGAATGAATGAATACGTTTAAGAGTTTTGCAAACAGACGATCCTTAAAGATTCTCTGGTATTCCAGAATCTGACCTCTTGTTATATTATTCTTTTTCTTGATGTTTCTGGCATGCATATTGTCATTTTGTTATAGACCACACAGTTTCCTTCTTTCCATTAATATGAATGAATTTATTTTTGGTATCAAAATCATAAGGTAAATACTCTAAAGGGACCTGCCCTCTCCTCAAAGTAAAAAAAAAACACCTAAAAAAGACACTTAAGTAATATATCTGAGACTCAGTTATAAACTCCCACAGCTGTTGAAAGCAACATATAGAAAAAAGTATTTTATTTAAATAATCTCTGCGAACCTCTGAAATTATCAGCTGTGTGTTGATAGCTGTAAAACTGCGTTCTATACCTTTTAGATTCCTTGAATTTTTGTGTGGCTTGTTGAACTGAAATACATGATGGAATGCAATTAGCTAAGCGGTTGTTTCCAATAGAAGATGGAGCTCACTTAGTTATGAAAACAATGTTGGTACTGTGAGTCCCGCAGAGATGGTGTTTGCATGCTACCTGAAGTAAGCGCTTTAGAAAGAGGATGGAATTGTCGCTGCTTTGCAGCTGAGAAACTCACTTAAAAATGGGTTTGTAAATCTGACATGTTCTTTAGGAAGAGATGGCCCAGACCACGTGTCATTGGTGATGGCCTCAGAGGCGAGGAGGGAAGCCACAGGCAAACATCTCCCCGGCGTATCGGGTGGTGACTGTTTGTTTTAGGTTGGCACATTGAGTAAGGGAGTTGCCAGGGCCACAGCAGTGAGCACAAGGCCAGGAAGGGCACTTGGTCCCTTCCGCACGTGCAGGGCTCCGTGGAGACCCTGAGAGCACGGGCACTGGCCAGTGCCACGTGGCCTTGAGAAACGGCTCACAAATTATGATTTTTTTCAAGAGTATTAACTTTTCAGGGTACCTGATTAAAACTCAAAACAGTATAAAATGATACACATTGAAATATCAACCTCTCATTTCACACCCCTAGTCTCTCTTCCCAAGGGCCACCCTTATTATACCAGTTTCTTTTAGTGTATCCTTCCAGAAATATTCGATGCACATACATTCTCTTTCATTCACAGAAATGGTAGTTGCTGTACACACCGTCCAGCGTGTTGCTGATAGGTGCCCGGCTTCCACTGAGTGAATGTGCGTGGAAGACTAACTCAGTGGCTGTCAAGTCTGGCTGGACATTGCAGGGACCCAGCAAGGTTTAAATGCCCAGACCATTCTCTGAGATCCTGATCTCATTGATCCGGGTTGCCTACGGGTCTGTCCTTATGGACACCTCCCTGCCACCCCCCGGGTAATTTTAGTGGGCAGACAACTACAGTAAGTTTAACCAGTCCCCTGTTGACGGATGTTTAGATCGTTTTCAGGCTTTTTTGTTAGAGACGGTGAACTTCCTGGCCAGAAGATGCTTATTCATAAGCTCAAGTATATGTCTAGGGTCAGGACCCAGGGTGGAACTTCTGCCTAATCGCTCTTCAGAGATGCTGTACCTACTTACACTCCTGGCAGCATCACGTGAGTGGCTGTTTAGTGGAGGTGATTTAAAGTGACCGGAGGAAACTGTGCTGGTGGGTGGTGGTGAAACTCGGACCCTACCCCTCGCTTGGTAGCTGTTGACCCCTTGTCTAGCTTGTTCTAGATTTAAAAGAAAAAAGTTCTCTGCGTGAAGAGGTTAAAAAAAAGCAAAAAAGCTTTCACACATGGAGATGTTCTTTAGACATTATTGTTATAATGATAAACATCTAAAAAGAATTATAATAGTTGTCTAACAGCAGGAAGGTAGCTAAACTGTGATGTTAGCTTTGTAGGATATTATATGATGGCTAAATGATTATGAAGACTGTATTAATATGGTCACATTGTGTTTTAATATAATATATAAAATACATTCATGTATGTTTAATATGTCAACAAATACATTAAATACTATATGTTAAAATATATGTTAATTATAACATATATATTATATAATATACATATATAATGTAATACATATGTACTATGTTATAATTAATATATTCACATTTAATATAACATAATATAATCAAATGTTTGATATGGTAAATAAAAAATCCAAAATCAGTTGGTACCTACAAGATGAATATGTTAGTAAAATATATAAATATATGACCAAGGACTAGAAAGGAAAACAGGAAAATACAAGAGTTGATTTGATGGGGTAATGAACTTGTGGATAAATATCCTTTTAAAAAATTTGTTTACTGTTATAAGATAGCGTGGGCAAAAAATAAAAAATGAGAAAAAATTATTTTGTAATGCAAGTAGCCGTTTGTGACTTTAAAGATGTATTTTCATGTTGTGAACCTCATTAACTGGTGGACGTATTATGGGCTGTGCATGTAAACAGCGTCTCTGCAGTCTTTTAAGACGCCTGTGAGTAGCTGCTTCTCCAGAATGTTTACGGAGCCCCCCGCAGTGTTTGTGGAGGAGGGAACCGCGCCGCGTGGCATTTGCTTACATCATCTCGAAGTTACCCTTTGAGGTTTCGGGTATTTCATTAGCTAATTTATAGGTATAAAGTTGTAATAATTTACAGATGAAAACTGAGGCTTGCTGGAGATCACTGTGTGGGTAACTAGTGGTGCTGGGAATTAAAACCCAAGTCGGTACATGGTACATGGTCTGTATTCCCTCTCTGCAGGTGAACATTTGAAGTTCCTAGGAGGTTGATGTTCTGTGGGGTTTATAAGGAAGTATGAGGTCTAAATATTATTTCTAGGGGGCTTCCATTTTAACTGTGCAAATGATAGGTATTAAGTTTAAAAAACTAACTGATAAGACATAGCAGTAAGGAGTTCAGGACCAAGTCTCTACGGTCCTGTTGAGATGTCAGGCAGGGGTGAGGGCCCTTTAGTCCGGCTGCTTCAGGGCAGGCTTTACCCAGGAGCTGGGATCTGATGGGTAGGATTCGGGTGGAGAGGATGAAGACAACTCTTACCTTGGAGGTGTTCCTGGGTCAGGGAATGGGCCGGATTCTTTGAAATAAGAGTGCTCCTGGGAGGCAGGGCCCACTGGGGCCGGACTCTGTAGGGCCTCGCAGGCATTATTCCTGCTCAGGTGTTTTTTTTCTTTTTTTTTTTGCGGTACGCGTGCCTCTCACCGTGCGGCCTCTCCCGTTGCGGAGCACAGGCTCCGGACGCGCAGGCTCAGCGGCCATGGCTCACGGGCCCAGCTGCTCCGCGGCATGTGGGATCTTCCCGGACCGGGGCACGAACCCGTCTCCCCTGCATCGGCAGGCGGACTCTCAACCACTGTGCCACCAGGGAAGACCCCTGCTCAGTTTTAAACTTAGGTGGCCCCGACGAGTAGGTGAGCGTCCTCGGTCTACACTTTGAGGGTTAATAGAAAGAGTAGAGACTCCGGTAGGGTCTGTGTTCCTGAGTCAAAGCCTGCTCTCCCACTTACCACGTAGGGCATGTCGTCTCTGAGGGTTCTCTTCCGTAAGATGGGTGTAAAACGGCTTTCCTTGCACGGGTCTGAGGACTGGAGATTACACGCGTCGGGTACACCTGGCGCACAGCGCTCAGCGCCTGCGGGGCCTCGGGTCTCGTAACCCTCAGGGCCCAGCGTTGCGTGTCTCTGCGCGCAGCTCCTCCAGCTGCTTCCCTGCGTTCACCCCGACTCTGGGTGGTGCCGTGCCTGTGGCGGCCGCGAGCTGCTGGTCTTCCTCGGGAGGTGGCGTTCCCTCTCGGCAGGCACCGGGGAGCCACCGCAGGCGTGAGCGCGGGTGGCTGTGCAGCAGCGCAGCACCAACGCCTTCACTTAACTTGGGGGCTGGGATCCAAGTTAATGCAGTTTTACTGTGTATGGTATTCCTTAGTCTCCCCTCATCCGCAATCCCAGGACTCTCTTATCTCCAAAGGGAGGAAACCAAAACGGATCCGAGCCAGCAATGTCACGTGTGTGGTTCCCCTCCCAGCCTGTGGCAGAACCCATACTTGGTAAGCCTAGCACGTGTAGGGAGTGCGCTCTCTCTCTTTTTAAATAAAGACTCTCTTTAGGGCAGTTTTAGGCGTCCAGGAAGACTGAGAGAAAGGCCCCGAGGTTTCCCCTGTACCCCCTGCCCCGCACATGCGTAACCTCTCCAGTTATCAGCAAACTCACCAGAGCGGTCCGTTTTTTAACCAGTGACCAACTGCATCCACACACCATGATCACACAAAGCCCCTAGTTCACCTTGGGGTTACCTCTTGGTTCGCTCTTGTTCTGTGAGTTTGGACGAATGTGTAATGACACGTGTCCACCATGATAACATCATACGGAGAATTTTCATGGTCCTGACAACCCTCTTTGCCCGGCCTCGTCATCTCTCCCCAACCCCCACATACCTCTTTCTATAGCTCAGGAGCTCCATTTTTCCCCCAAAGCAGTTTCCCGGTAGTTCTGCTTCCTGTATTGATGAACGGTTTCCTGAAATGCAGGCCTGCACCAAGGAGAGGAGATTGAGCTTGAATACGAGTTAGATTTTCACAAGCAGGAAGGGGGAGCAAGGGGAAAAGAGAGAGAGGCGTTTGTCTCCAAAGCTAGACGAAGGGAAGCCTTGCAGCTGTCCCGTAATCTCATCGAACTGAAGCGCTAAGCACTGGTCCTCACTGTAGCAGGCTTGGGGGGTTGCAGTTCGAAAAGCCCACACCCTCCGCCTTCCTGCAGCTGACGCTGTCAAAGGCCGCCTGGTTCCTGCAGGTGCAGCCGCACCCGCATTTCACAGTGCGTTCAGCGTCGCGTCTTCCTTCTTCCAAGCCGCCTCCCTTCAGACCGGGCGGTGCTGGACTTCGCTCTCACAGCCGATGACTGCCCGCTGCTCAGATCGCTGCATCGAGGATGGAGCTTTACAGCCTGGACCGTAAAGGTCGGTAGTGTGTTTAACACGGTGGTGGCCACGTGAGTTGCCCTGAGCTTGCCTTGACTGCTAGCATGTTCAGTAGCTGTTTAACAGGAAGCTGCTTTTCAGAATTACGTCAGAATGAGCACTTGATGGTTGTGGTCCAATCAGGCCGTAGCAGGTGACATCCTGGGGGTGACAGTCTTGCTGTCCATTGTATGTTAGGTCCGAGCTCTCTCCCTGTGTTTTAGAAACCTTTGTGCGCAGGGCCCTGGGCTTCCAGGACCCCAGAGACATCGTCGGGGGGTGGAGGCACAGTTATCCCCGAGGATAAAATAACAGGATCACTGCTGTCCTTCAAAAGAAATCCCAAAGTATTGTTAAACTGTCAGTTATCACCCCTCTGCTCAGAAGACTCACCTTTCCTTCCCACCCTAGAAATATTTGGGGTGCAGGACTTTGACCACCTCTGCTCTGGGCATTGGGGCGGGCAGGCTTCACAGTTCTTTTTTTTGCCAGCCCACATTCTCAGTGAGGGTCCTTCCTCACCATCAGGTTAATTCCCTGTGGCCTTTTGGGGGGCAGAGCAAGAGGCCTTTGGCCTACACGGGTTAGGCTCTGAGATCCTCACGGCTGGAATTCTCCATCTGTTCTGAGCCCGGCGCAGTCCGGCGTCCCAGGATTTAAGGCTGAGACCGGGCGTCAAAGCTCAGCAAGTAATTCTGGGTTTGTCTGTCCTCCACTGCGTCCTCTGCAGGCAGTTTCCCCGGGGGGCCTAAATGGTATGCATGGAGGACTGTGCGTCAGGCATGTTTCAGGGGAAAAAGGGACAGGAAGTGAGAGGGCCAGGGAACTGTAAACAAAAGAGTAAAGAGTCCTCAAACAGGAGCAACATAATATATAAAATAACTTCCAGGGTTTGAGCCAGAGTAACCGGGGCGAACAGTAGTGTAGTTAATGCAAGTAGGGCAGTTATAAGGAGAAATGACTTGAAAAAAGGAACGCGTATGTTTGTTTCTGCGCGTGAATTTGAGGTGCAGCTGGACACACCAGTAATGACGTTCAGGGGACAGTTCAGGCCAGTATTTGCCAGAGGGCCTAGGAAATCCACATCTTGCTCTTAAGACTGTTCTTCTTCTTTCCGTTTTGTGTGTGTGTGTGTGTAATTAAAAAAAATTGAGGGACTTCCCTGGCGGTCCAGTGGGTAAGGCTCTGCACTTCCAATGCATGGGGCGGGGGTTCGATCCCTGGTCAGGGAACTAAGATCCCGCAAGCCCCGCGGCCAAAAAGTAAAGAATAAAGAATAAAAAAGATAAAATTGTGGGAAAAAATCGAAGTATAATTGTTATACAACATTATATTGGTTTCAGGTGTACAACATGATTCTCTATTTATATATATTGTGAAACAATCACAGTAAGTCTAGCTAACATCCGTCACCTTACGCAGTTATAAAAAAATTCTTGTCACGAGAACGTTTAAGACCTTTTTTCTTAGCAACTTTCAAATATGCAGTACAATGTTAACTGTAGTCACCATGCTGTACATTGCAAGACTTTTCTTTTTCTGTTCCCTCCCTCAAAGTTACTTCTGTCCAAATTCTGTTTGCTCTTCCCGACACAGTTCAGATGCCCCCCAACTGTCTTGAGCCCTGAGAGGGCTCACCCTCCCAGCTCCTGCACTTACTGTTTCTTTGTTTTGTCTTTATGGCACCGACAGCATTCTACCAGCTGGTATTCTAATTAACCAAACACAACCAGATTATATGGTAAGTGCAGGGAGCAGAATATATCGATGTACGTCCCTGTAGTGCACTGCATAGCACTGAGAACACTGATTGGAGCTCAGTCATGTTTAAATATATTTATTTGAGCCTGTTTTTTTTTTTTTTCTCAGCTAGTGTCACTACTTAGAGGAATATAAATCTATTAGCCATTATATAAAGTTCCTTTTTGTGCATAAACTTACCTCTTTAAAGCTTTAAGGACATCTCCCCACGCTTACATTGCAGAATTTAACGAGTAAGTGTGTTTACCCTGTCGTGCCTCTGACTGTGTTTACCCCCTTTTTCTTCTTTCTTTTCAGTTACAGGGTTATGTAATTTTTCTTCAACCTTAGACCTATAGACCGTTTTATCTTTTTCTATGCTAGTTCCAGTTTAGATTTCTGAGGTTCACTGCCAAGAAACGTATGATGTATTCTCTTAAGAATATACTTTTTTGAGAGCTTGGGTTTGTCATAAGACTAGCTTGAATGCCGTCATTCTCTAAACTGATCAGACCTTTGCTCAAAGTAAAACTCATGTACCATTTACTTATCTGTTTGTTTGTTCAAAGAACCTGAAAGGACTTACTGTGTGTTCCACTTTAGTTGGGCATTTTCCTGCTGGAAATGTTTAGTGCCATAGATACACGTGGCCCTATCCCTGGCCAGCCTCTCCCTCAGATCAGCCATGAAAATGTTGAGTTCGCTCTTCACGCATCACTGAAAAGACCACTCTGTTTATACTTCTCCGTCCAGAGAAATGTTTGTTTATGCCTACTTCTGTTTTCTCGTCCTAATCCAGATTTCTGTCCAAGATAAATATTTTACTGGCTTCACACTGTTTTATCCTCATAAAAACAAGTGACCAGATACCTGTGGTTCGTAGAGTGAAAACGTTAATGGCAGGTGACTCTCGGATGCATAAAGGGACACTTGTTTTGGATTCTTATGGCCACAACTTAAAAGCACAAGCCACCTAAGTTTACTAGTGCATGAATTATATACACTTACAGCTTCAGGAACAGACGTCTGTTCCTCCCATTTGAATTTTGTGGATGTCAGTTTTGAAATGAGAGGGCCAACTAGGACTTGAGAGCATTTATATTTTTTATTTTTTTAAATATTTATTTACTTAATTAATTTATTTTCCTTATTTTTTTGGCTGCGTTGGGTCTTAGTTGCGGCACACAGGATCTTCACTGAGGCATGGGGATCTTTCGTTGCAGCGCTCGGGCTTCTCTCTAGTTGTGGTGTGCGGGTTTTCTCTTCTCTAGTTGTGGCGTGCCGGCTGCAGGGCGCATGGGCTCTAGTTGAGGTGCGTGAGCTCAGTAGTCATGGCGCACGGGCTTACTTGCTCCACGGCATGTGGGATCTTAGTTCCCTGACCAGGGATCGAACTCGCGTCCCCTGCATTAGAAGGTGGATTCTTAACCACTGGACCGCCAGGGAAGTCCCGAGAGCGTTTATTTCACCCATAAATTGTGGCTGTCTTCACATAGTGGTGAGAGTTGACAGTGGTTTTTACTTCCCAGAGAGCACAGCTTTGTTTGGGAAGAAGCTCCGATAGTCGCCCTCTGCGGCCTTTATTCCTTGAGACTCTTGCTCCATCTCTTAAAAAAGTAGTGACAAGTTCCCTGGTGTCAGAGGTATTGCAGGGTTTTTTTAAAAATTTATTTATTTTATTTATTCATTTATGGCTGCATTGGGTCTTTGTTGTGGTGCGCGGGCTTCTCATCGCGGTGGCTTCTCTTGTTGTGGAGCACAGGCTCTAGGCACGCGGGCTTCAGTAGTTGTGGCTCGTGGGCTCTAGAGCACAGACTCAGTAGTTGTGGCTCACGGGCTCAGTAGTTGTGGCTCGTGGGCTTAGTTGCTCTGCGGCATGTGGGATCTTCCCGGACCAGGGCTCGAACCCGTGTCTCCTGTATCGGCAGGCAGATTCTCAACCACTGCACCACCAGGGAAGCCCCTGGTATTGCAGTTTTAATCTCTGGGGCTTTCCGTCTCCTTTTGACTTTTTGTGGTTTCCTCCTCATGATGCGATACCCTTAATTTGCCATGTTATCGACTCAGATGTGGTAACTTCTCAGTGGGGTGTGGACACAGGAGACACAATGGGGAGACATGATTTTCTAGCACTGCTTCTCAAGGCCCGAAGGTTTCTTTTAATCCCCAAGTGTGTGATTTGACCTTTACGTCTGACACAGGAGCACCTGTGGCTCCAGAAGCCTGGAGGTGGGGAGACCGACAGGCATTGCAGCGTCTTGTACTTCGACGTTGCTGAGAAAGTACCCCCCACATGCACCCCGAGTGCAGCTGGCCCGAGGTCCTCTTACTCGAATCATTTCTTTTCCTTGGCAAAGACAAAGACTTATTTAGCCCTGGAAATGTAGTGGTGATGGTTTCAGAGTAGAAACAAGCCGTGCTGGAGGTTTAGAGTGCTGCGGTTAGGAATCACATTGCCACGTAAACCAATGTCCCCCATGGGTTTCTTTTCTAAAAATTGGGATGAGAGAGAGGTGCGTATTGGTTACACGTGCTGCTAGGCGTTAAGGGCCAGTGTTTCAGAGAGAGTAAGTACATTGATGAGACGGACTTAACTGTAATAGTTCACATCACGTGGATTTTGTTTTCCAAAGTGGTTGCATTTGTTTCATACAGCAGGCCACGGGCCCCCTGACCAGGGTGCTGGGTGCCCGTGCAGGGAGGGCTGGGTCGGGAACACAGACCTCTGGGCTCCTGCATTGCACTGTGGACAGTTTTCACCCCCACAGATTTGGCCGATTCCCTTTTTTTTTTTTTTTAATTTTTATTTTATAGTGGAGTATAGTTGATTTACAATGTTGTGTTAGTTTCAGGTGTACAGCAAAGTGATTCACTTACACATATATGTGTATCCATTCTTTTTCAGATTCTTTTCCCTTATAGGTTATTACAGAATATTGAGCAGAGTTCCCTGTGCTATACAGCAGGTCCTTGTTGATTATCTATTTAACACATAGCAGTGTGTACATGTTAATCCCAAACTCCTAATTTATCTCTCCCCCCCTTTCCCCTTTGGTAGCCATAGTTTGTTTTCTATGTCTGTGAGTCTGTTTCTGTTTTGTAAATAAGTTCATTTGTATCATTTTTTTAGGTTCCACATATAAGTGATATCATATAATATTTGTCTTTTTCTGATTTACTTCACTTTGTATGATCGTCTCTAGGTCCATCCATGTTGCTGTAAATGGTATTATTTCATTCTATTTTATGGCTGAGTGGTATTTCACTGTATGTATCTGCCACACCTTCTTTATCCATTCCTCTGTCGATGGACACTTAGGTTGCTTCCATGACCTGGCTACTGTAAATAGCACTGCAGTGAGCACTGGGGTGCGTGTGTCTTTTCAAATTATGGGGTTTTTTGGATATATAAGCCCAGGAGTGGGATTGCTGGGTCATATGGCAGCTCTATTTTTAGTTGTTCAAGGAACCTCCATACTGTTCTCCACAGTGGCTGCGCCAGTTTACATTCCACCTACAGTGCAGGAGGGTTCCCTTTCCTCCACACCCTCTCCGGCATGTATTGTTTGTAGCAGTTCCCTTGTTTTGCACTTGTTAAAAATTGTTATGAATTTGTAACTAAAATGCATTTTATAGTTTCTAATCATCGTAAAAATGCATTCTTTTGAGCATCATTGAACGTGAGGTCTGTGCTCTTGTCTGGTATTGCGGTGCTCAGCGCTGTAACCTGTGGCCCTTAAGAGTCAGGCCTGGACTCCCCCACGTGGTGGGCGGGTCTCGCTTCTCCGTGCTGTCCCCCTCCTTCTCACCTGAGTCAGAGTGAACCTGTTCCCTTTGTGAAGCTCTCCTTTCCTGGGCCTGACTCGTCCTCCTCCGCTAAACCCCGGCTCCTACCTAGTATGGGGCCGGAGCGGGCGTGGGCTCCACAGCCAGACCTCAGCTTTGCAGTCCTGCTGTCATCACCGTCACGCAGCCGTGTGGTCCTGCGCGCGCTCCTGAGCGTCTCTGCTGGGCTGCTGCCTTCTCGTCGGTATAGTGGGAAGCATAGCGAGCGCTTGGTGACGCGGCCAGGAGGTGGACGTGGGGTTGCCCTTGCAGAGTGAGAGCAGCGCCTGGTCCTTGGTAAGTGCTCCGGGGCTGGGGCACCCACACCCCAGGGGACAGGATAGCCCCGGCTGCTTTGTGCTCATCACTGCACTCAGCACCCCATCCTGCTGGGTCAGCGTTGCCTGTGCCTGACTCTGCCACGGCCCCGCAGGGTCAGGGGTGACATGCCGCGTCCGTGTGTTCATCGGGGATACGGCGCACGACACACGTGTAGGCACGTTTGAATAAATGAATAAGCGACGGCCCTGTAAGCAGAATGCCTTCGACTCAGCTTTCCTCCCCTTCTGTGAAGAGCTTCTTAGCTTTCGTTGGGGGCTTTGCATGAGGAGAGACGTGATAGAAAAGACCACCTCCTGGTTGGGCCTGGGGTTCTTTTGGGAGCTTCTGGGGTTGGGACTTTGCTGCTTTGGGCACTTCATCCCTGGGGAAGAGGCAGTGCATACCGACAGGCCCCTGCGAGAGGTGCCGTGGCCTCGGAGCCAAGGTTGAAGTGGGCTCCGCTCACTGGGCTGGAGCAGGCTGGACTCGAGGGGAGCGCCAGGTCTGCGCTGGCCGTGTCTGGCATCCCCTCGTTCTGGTCACGGCCGCGCCACCCGGCTCTAAACCCGTGCTCGGGGGGTTCTGTCGGCCGTCAGGCACACTCTGGGCACCGTGTAGCCTGGAAGCCACTTGGCCTTAGTCAGGAAGGAAGACAATGCAGAGGGAGAAGCTGATGCAAGAGGAGAAGAGTTTCTGGCCGGAAGTAATGAGAGAGAAGCGTTTTCTGCTCCAGGGTGGAGATGGGGCTTCGCCCTGGCAGCCACCCCATGGTGGGGTGTTCTCGGTGAAAAGAATGCCTTTCTTCGGGGCAAGGGGTGGGGAGGACGGGGCTCGCTGGGCCGCCGTGATTCCTTTGTTCAAAGCCGTTGGAGGTTCGGCCCGCTAAGAAGAGTGATACCGGCAATCAATTGCTGTGAGATCTCTCGGATCTCGGGGCGGTGGTGGAAAGCAAAGACCAGCTGCAGGCTGGGCTTTCAGGGCAGAGCCACTGGTGGGACAGGGACCACTTCTGAGTGTGTCCAGCCTTCCTCCACCTCCCCTGCCCTGGTGGAGTGATGGGCCACGCACGCCCACGGCTCTGAGCACTGTCCGTGTGGCCCGCCGGGTGCGATTACGAGCGTGTGCGTGCGTGCATGTGTGCGTGTGTGTGTGTGTGTGTGTGTGTGTGTGTGTGCGTGCGTGCATGTGTGCGCATGCGTATGCGCGCCTGTCCCACCTCTTCTCATCCGCTATGTGACTCTGGGTGGGTTGCTTCCTATCTCTGCGTATCTGCAGGTGGAGATAGAATCCCTGCTGATGAGACGGTGCGAGCGCGGTACCGTGCCAGGCCGGGTTAGCACAGCAAGCGGTCCTACGTGCGGTGCTGCCCCCCGCTGGGCGTGACCCTTGGCTGGGACTGGTGTCCCAGGAGGTGGACGGAACCCCTCAGAACCCCTGCCGGGAAGCTCATGAGGGGCATTTACCTGCGCCTCTGCCAGTAGGGGCCGCGAGCGCTGTCCCTCTGCCTTCCCAAGCCCCTGGCCGCCTTGTCATTGCTCCTGCGTCTCTTTGTTTGTCTCTCACACCTCGCTGAGCTGCCCCCAGAGCTCGAGGGACCGGACGCACTCACGGCAGCCCAGCTCCTTTCATCCTTCTTCTCTAAGACGCGCCGCCTTCCACGGGTGCTCCCCAGCCCCGGGGTCTGAGAGTCTCTGCCACCCTGCCCGGCCCTCAGCCTCCAGAAGGGGAGGACTGGGGTGGGTGAGAGAGAGAGACGCAGCAGGCTCTTACCACGTGGAAGCGACTTTCACATAGTTAAGATGGTAAAGATGCTATTCTGTTACGGAGAGCAGCTAGTTCATGCGCTTTTAGAATAATGGGTATATCACAGGGGGGTTGGCAGGATGGCCAGTACTCTGACCACCTCTTATAATGATGCTTCTGGCGTGCATTCTGAGCTCTGAAAGTCACGGGTGAACTTACAGGACCCTGCACAGTAAATCTTCATTCAGAAGCATCTGTTGAACGTCTTCCATATTCCAGGTACAGCGAACTGTTCGGATACAAGGGTGAATGAGGCACATCACTGCCCTGAGCAGTTCAGCCCACGAAGGTTCATTCCATACAGTTCCGTTGTAACAGGTGTAACAGGAGTTAACAGTGTGCCATGCGGCAGAGGCCGGGGGCCTTACAGAAGCGCCCAGTAAATGTCTCTTATGTGATCAAGGTCTCTAAGCTTGGTAGACGCCTTCGTTTTTCAGGTTGTTGTTCTTGTTTTTTCCAGCACTTTCTTAGATTTTTTTTTATCTTTCCGTTTGGAGAGTTAGATACTAAAAATATATATAAGTCGTTGTGATATTTGAGCTCATAGTTCTTAAATCCTTGTTGTCCTTCCAGCTCATCTGCAGGTGATTTATTAAAAGTGAAAGCCAAGTTCACGTGATTAAGACGTGTCCGCTAGTGCCCTGCAGACCTGACTCAGGGAGCTGGACAGTGTGGGGTGAGTGTTAGGTGAGAGGAGTGGCAGTGGATGGGACGTGGCATTTCCTGCAGGACTTTGCGGTTTCTCCCCAGACCCTCAGGCTGAGTTGCTTCCAGTCCCCTATCTGTCCTCGTTTTCTTTTCAGGGTCCCCATATACTCCAGGCTTCAGACGTTTCTTCTGCAGTGAGAGCCTGTAGGGCGTTCTCACTGTTGGTGCGTTTGCAATACTAGGAATTTTGCCAGTTGTGACCAGCGACGGTTCAGATGCAGGAAATGCTTTTGCAAAGTCTCCACTTCCGTGGGGCCTCCCAGCCCCGCCCGCCACACCGACCTCAGCGGTGACCCTCTGTGTCCTGCTCCGCGTCCCACGCGCCCCCTGCATTGCGTGGGGTGAACCGTGAGGGCCGCGCACGTCTGCCATCTTCCGTGCTCTGTGGGCCTTACACGGAAGGGTTGCACGTGGGTGACAGGTGTGTGTGTGCGCATCTGATGGGGCCTGAGCAGGTCGCAGACACTGAGACCCAGGTAACAGGGGCCGCTAGTCCTTCCCCTTCGCTAGAGGAGGCGCAGGTGACTGTGGGCAGGGCTCTGGCTAACTGGCACTTGCCCCGCAACTGGGGGGTGTCTCTGGGACCCCCGGAGGACAGAGACACGAGCTGCTTCTCTGGAGCTTGCGGAGGGCAGAGGGAGCGGTCCTGGAAGCCGGCCCGGGTGCCAGGTGGTCGTCCCCCGTCACTCGTGGATTCCGTGTGTGCAAGCTCGCCTACTCCCTGAAATCGGTTTGTGACCCTCAGATCAGTGCTCGGGCCGCTTTTATGGTGGATCAGGGCCGCGGGCAGGCTGTCAGAATCCTGCTGCCGCCCGACGTGCACCTCCCAGCTGAGGGCAGAGGTAGCGCTTGCCTTCCCTGCAGACACACGGCCTCTTCGCAGCCTGTTTCCTGTCGAGGTGGGTTTCTCTTTGCATTGTTGTGCCCTTTGCTGGTGACGTGGCTGTGGAAACGGCCTCAAGCATGGTGCCAGCGCGCTGTCCAGTGTGCCCAGGCAGCACGGTCCGACGGAGAAGGCGTGCGGATGCGCTGCGAGCCCGGCCTGCGCTCTGGCGCTGTTGGCTGCGAGTTCAGTGTGAAGGAAGCAACGGCGCCTGTGCAGTGACAGAACCGCGCGTGAAACAAGGCTAAGTGCTCATCGGCCGATGAAAGGCCTGTGGCCAGACCCTGTATTTCCCCCGAAAGCAGTGGTTTCCCGCTGGCTAAGTCCATCTTCCTGGGGCGTGTACAGCGCGCGTGCACCGCGTTGGACTTGGCTGGCGCCGGGAGGCGGAGAGTGGGCCCCGGCTCCTGGAATGAGCCCTGGGCTTGTTTCGGCTGAAGGACTGACGAGGTGGCCTCAGAGCCAAGCTTCGTAGGGCTTGGAGGTAAAGAAGCGAAGCCCGGATGGACTGGCACGGGGAGACTGTGGGTGGATGCTGTCGACGGAGGGTGGGCCTGGGTGGGGGGCCGCAGGCGGAGGGCCAGGACGGCTGCGGGGCAGACGGGGAGGCAGCGCCCGCGGCACAGCACGCCCGGCCCCGCCGGCAGCCCGCGGGTGCGGAGGCGATGCCAGGGCCCCCCGCGTGCGGCCGTGGGCGCCTTCCCAGAGGTTCCACGCACCCTCAGGCGAGATCGGGAACCGAGCAAGTCGCGGTGTAGACGCGGCTGCGTAGAGTCCCCTGCAGGCATCGGAGGAGGGGCGGGGTCTCGCTGCACAGACACGCGTGCTGTTCCGGCGTACAAGCCCCGCCCCCTTTGCCGGGGGCGAGTGGGACAGGGACCCAGAGTCAGCCAGGTGTGCGGGTTAGGTTGGGGGGGCGGGGAGGGAGTGAGGGCCGGTCTTGAGATGCTCCGCCTTCCGCAGAGCGGAGGGAGCGCTCACTTGCAGTTCCCTTGTTCTCCGCCGGCGCCCACGGCCCCTCCGTTCCCGGTTCCCCTGTCCTGCGATTGTTGCTGGCCCGGCCCGAGGCTGGCGGCAGGCACCCTGTGGCTCGGTACAGAGGGAGCCGCTCCCCTCGGTTCTCCTGCGAGGGGTGGGGCTGAGCAGCTTCCTCTGATGCTCTGAGAGGTTCCTGCGCAAGGCCGGCCTTCCTGGCGTCCCCCCTGCCCTGCACCGCGTTCCCTGCCAAACTCTCCTCCGGGCTGGCGATGGAGGAGCCGCCGGTGGGACACGTCCACGCTGCTGGCCTTCTCCTTCGGGGATGTCTGGGGCCGCGGCGAGCGGCCGCCTGGGGTCAGCCCGAACGGAGCTGTGCTCCGAGGGTAAAATTCACGTTTCGTCCATTTCGTCTTTGTGTTTTTTCAAATGTGAGTATTAGAAAATTTTAAATTGTACGTGTGGCTCCCCGTAAATTTCTGCGGGACAGTGTTTCATTGCTCCCTTTGAATTTCTAGGAATAATTTGAAAACGCTGTTCCATGGTACTACTTCTAAAGACCAAATTCTTAGGTCCACTTGTCTTTGTAATTCCGCGGAAGTTGCCAGTGTACCTGAATGTAGCTCTTGTAAACCAAAGGAGTACTGTCGTGAAGACGAAAAATCTCTCTGCGGAGAAAAAATTCTCCTAAGAAGTTTGCTCTTTTCTTGTGGAAATTCTTGTGTAATTCGGTGTCACAGGCAACATTCATTTGCACTGGGGGGACCGTAACCGAAATAAATGTTAGCGTTAGCTCACGTTTTGGACTAAGTCCAGTCGGATTTTTAAATGCGTCATTATTTTTCACAGGAGCCCTTGACTCTATACCGCCTTGAGCCATGATGAGGTTTCCCTGTCCCTGAACCTGGGTGAACAGCTGTGTGTGAGGCAGCCTTAGTGAGTACGACTGAAGAGGGGTTATTTCTAACTTCAGAAACACTTTCCGAGTGCCTTCTCTCTGCTCGGTGTTAGCTTTTAGCAACACAAGCGAAACACAAAAGAAGTGAAAGACGTGGCGCTCACGTCCTCAAGAAGCTCATCGTCTGGTTTAGAAGCTCTTGGCGGACATTCTAACATCCTGCTGGGGAGAGATTAATACCTGACATGTAGCAGCTAAAGCATTGCAGTCTGACAACTGTTTATCACCAAGTGCAGATTCAGGGTCACTCTGAGTCAGCACCGCTTTCGCGTGTGTTCTCTCTCGGGGGTTGTGCATGGCCAGCAGCGGGACCGTCGCCCTGTGTGAGCCGCAGGGGCTGTGGCTCAAGGTGCGGCCGAGGGGAGGTTACAGCAAGGGCGTCGGAGGGCTTCTGAGCTGCTGGAAACAACCAGCCTCCTTCGGGGGCTCTGTCTGTCTGTGAGTCCAGTCTTCCCGCTGTAGATGTTGGAGCATCTTCAGGAGAAGGGTCCTTGTGGGGAGCGTTTACAGGATAGATGGCCCTGGGTTTGGGTCCTGGAAGAACCCGGAGGCTTTGGCTCGGAGAGTTAGGCACACAGGGTGTTTTAGGGGGCGCAGTCGGGGTGGTGGAAGGGACCCAGGAGCTGGAAAAGAAACTGATCCGTGGAAGAAAGAGTGCCTTATGTTTGCTTGAAAGCTAATGATTTCATAGATTTCACTTCCCAACTGTTGCACTAATTTGTTCTAGAGCTTATCGTTCCCGAGGGGCTCTGCAGTGAGTTTGCTTTGGAAGGCTTAATCGCCTGCAGCTTCCAGAGACTTGGCCCTGTTTGAGTAGGCGGGTGGGAGGCGACTGACTGTCTCAGATAAAATGATGATTTGCCAGATGTCATTGTGGCCGAAGTTATTTCTCTTGGCTTCGTGTTGTATAAATGCAGTGCAGTCGTCCGTGAGCTTAGCCATTCAGACGGGACAGTGAGTGCTTTTGTATGGGCGTGTAGAAAGTAGGATGCACCACATCTGTCTGAGCGGTACGGTTTCTCGGGGGCTTTTGCACGCTCGCAGCGAGCAGCCTTATCCACCTTCCTGGCGGGCAGAGTGAGTTTCACCATCACCATTTATTTCCAGTTGAGGAGACGGAGGCTCAGAGTCACATGGCCCCTGAGTGAGGGGGCCGGAGCCGGACACAGCCCTGGGCCCCCCAGACCGCGGTCCTTCCCCTCATGTGACACCCACCGACCGTGCTGGCCCTCGGGCTGCTGGGTCGCCTGGTCCCCAGCCTCGTCATGAGGAACTGAGTCGGGAGGAGCACGTCTGCTGATCAGAGCTCACACCCTTTCCCAGCTCTCTCTGCGTGTAACTGACTTCTGCCGACTCCCAAGCAGCCCCCTCAGTCCCTGTGGCTGCGACAGCTCTCAGAGCGCTTGCGGACTCTGGTGCATTTAATTAGCCAGTGATAAACTTAACATGAGAAGCTTTGCATTTTAGTTAGCTCTGTTACGGTGGCATTGCTGTTGCGGTTCTGTTAAACCAGACCGAAGAAGAACAGGCGAGAAGCATCTTCTGTCACTAACTTTACTCTTAACCTAACCTCTAGTCGGGTTCCTTGAATTACTCTCGTTACCTTTATTCTGTTGTGTACGTCGACTATTCCATTGACTGGACTTGTAGCCGGCCAAGAATGGGAGGGCTGCCAGTAAGAAAGCTGTTGCAATAGTCCTGGTGGACCCGGGGCTCGGACGAGGTGTAGCCGGGGAGGTGATGCGGCTGCCCTGTCTCCGTGGTTGGGGGGTGAGGGGGGGACGTCAGGAGGGGGCCAGGAGCGCCACGTGTGCCACGTAAGGCTCCCTCCCTCCCTAGCTTCCATATCACCAGTGGGGAGGGGAGAGCGGGCCTGGGTACTCTGGGTACTTCTAGGAAGACCCTCTCTCCCCCTCCCACCCCCCAGGACACGGACGGCCCCGTCACACCATCGCACACCTGCTTCGAGACTGTTCCCACACTCATTCCACGTCCCTCTGTGTCGTCAGCATCCTGAACGGGGCCTGGCGCATCAGCGTCCGAAAGGGTGAATGAATGGAGCCCTCGTCGTTAGAGAGCATGTTTCCAAGGCAAGGTCACCAGTTATTCTGCAAAACCAATGAGATTATCTTGATAAATTGTAGAAGAGCGTCAATGGCTTTTTATTTTTTTTTCATCTCATTTGGTGGTTCATTTCATTACAGCACGGTTTAATTGATAGCTCCTAGTAATTACAAAATTATCCCAATGGCTATAATAGTTAGAATAATAATAGTTGTTGGTGTGATACCATTAACAGTAATTTGATTGAATTCTTAGTTCCTCTGTGAGATAAATAGCTGTATCCCCGTGTTATAAATGTTAAAAAAAATTATAAATGCTTCAAAGCATTTTAAAAATGTTATAAATGTAAGAGAGAGTGGGCGGGGGGCAAGTCCTTTTCACAACAGAGTTATTCTCCAGGGAGATCAGAGACCAGTCCAGCGTGGGACACAGGCGTGTACTTTACCTGAATAGCACGAGGCCTGTGAGGGGCTCCAGAACGATGGGAGGGCTTACTGCAAGGGGGTCTGTGTGCTCAGCCAAGGGGGCTGGAGCTTCGGCTGTGGCCTGGGGGTGTGAGCTGCCGTGTCTCAATAGGGACAGCACCTTAGGACGTGCCTTTGCCCGTACAGCTCTGCGTTGTACCCTGAGCAATCCAGCAACTGCTTCAAAGCATCAACGGAAAAGTTTAATGATGTTCTAGCTACACGTTCACCGGAAGAGAGACAGACACAGACGGGGAGCCCCTTCCTAGGTATTTCTCAAAACTTAACTTCTCGTGAGTTACACAGTTTGGGTGAGAATTAAGGCAGTTTTGAAAGGAGAGATGGGACCCCTGAAAACTGGCCATCCCGCAGAGCTGCTTGAGGTCTAGTAAGTCGAGTGAGGCGCTGTGCTGGACAGGACTTGACTCTTCCACCTGACTCTGTCACCGCGTGCTCCGGTCACATGCTTTGCAGAGGGTGATTCCCGGGCCGACGCCCCGGCCCTGGAGCTCAGCCCCGAACCTCTTCCCCGACCCGGCCCACTGACACTTTGCTCAGGTCCACACGCTAGTGGCAGCCTGGCCCGGAGTCAGAGTTAAACTTTAAAAGTTGTGTAATCTGTTGTCACCAGTGTGTTTCTAACTTCTGGAAGTCTTAAAAGTAATCCTTGTTGTCGTTAATTTCTGAGAAACGGGGGTGGGGGGGGGCCGGGCCAGGCTGTAAAAGTCATAGGGAGGGAGGGTTGTAGATCGAGGTCTGATACTGGACCTAAAAAAGTGACGGAAGCCTGTCTCTGAATTGCCGGTTATCAGGCTGACTCCAGGAAGAGTGAATCACTTCACTGCGATGGCAAAACAAGCAGTGCTCCTTCTCGCGGGTGGAGAGTGTCACCCCAGAGAGCCTCTGACCCGGCCCTAGCGAGCCTGGCTGCCGTCTCCCTTGCTGTTAAGGTTGAGGTACAAAGCAGTTAGAGCCCCAGTTTCACTGCGAGCCTCCTCAGAGCCACCTGTTCACTTAACAAGCTTGGGGACCTCCTGGGGTCTCACCTTTCCTTTCCTTGTGTGCAGCTTAAAAATCCTCTCGTTGGGGCTTCCCTGGTGGCGCCGTGGTTGAGAGTCCGCCTGCCGATGCAGGGGACGCGGGTTCGTGCCCCGGTCCGGGAAGATCCCACGTGCCGCGGAGCGGCTGGGCCCGTGAGCCATGTCCGCTGAGCCTGTGCTCCGCAGCGGGAGAGGCCGCAGCAGTGAGAGGCCCGCGTACTGCAAAAAAAAAAAACAAAAAAGAAAAGAAATCGTCTCGCTGTTAATACACGTTGTGCTGCTGCTGGTACTAAGCTGAGTCTCCAAATAAAGGGAAATGGGGAGTTTTGTTTTCAGTTAGGTGTTTTAAAGGAGCCTACAGCTGCAGCTCTCTACCTTTGCTGGCTTACGTAAGTACTAATGATAGCAATCACACGGAAGGAAAAGCTGTGTGACTAGTACAGCAGCCTCATAGCGCACGCGCTTTGCTTTTCCTTCCAGCCATCTGAGATTGTTTTGACTCTGACAATTTCCTTACAATAAAACCCTCAGAATTGTTATAGAACAGAGAAGTGAAGTGATCATTACTGGTTTGGCAGCAAGAGTTTAAAAACGTGAAGTCGTTTTCCCCATGGTTTGTAAGTAAGGCATAGCTGTTGTTGAAAAATGGAAAATGGAGAATTGTAACAGGAAAAGCATTCTGAGTCTCGCTGCGCACAGCCATTCTGAAGTTTCTTTTTGGTTCCTTTTTCTGCATTTGGTTTTCTGAACTCACGCTAGTTATCAGAGTGCCTCCACCATTTTGTGTTGTATCCGGTTCTTTTTATTCGGCTTTGTAACATCAGAATTTTTCTGTGTTTCACAGATTTCATGAAGGTGTCACACATGCATTCATTCTTTCAGTGGCTGAGAGCCTTTTCCATGCTGGGTGCTGCGTGCTCTGTCCTCAGAGTCCGGGGGTACGGGAGTGGGAATAATCTGGATCGTGATCGGGACTGCACAGGGCTGTGAACTTTCAAGTAACTTTGATCTGAATCTGAAAGCTCAGTTCTCTCTCAGCTGCTTCCTCATTTTAAATCAAAGCAGTCATATTGGTTGATTTTATTGTCTATTCCATCTAACTTGGTATGGATCAAAGTCCCTCCGTTTAGGAGTCCGAGCCTCAGCTGGGTAGGACGGGAGAGGAGGGCAGAGCAGTGCCCGGGAGGGCTGCTCCTGCGCGGGGACTGTTCTCGGGGCAGGGTTCATTGCCGGCGAGGTGTCCCACGAGAGACTTGGTCACCGCAGTGCACAGACTGGGACTGAGTGAGTGAGAATCTGGACGTGTCGGGGCCGGGGTCAGAGCTGGAGGAGAGAGACTCGGACATGACTGTCGAGCCGGGGACATTCAGCCTCCTCCTGGATGGAGGAGGGGACATCCGCCCCTGAGGACCGAGGACTGAGGCCGGCTGGGGGGAGGCATGGCTCCCCTGTCACTGGCAAGGGTGCCCCGAGTCCCGGCTTGCCCGGCCCATGGCGGTTGGCGCCTTGGCCCGTCTGCTGCAGAAATCAGTGCCGCTCACTCCCTGTGACCGGCGAGCCAGCGGGTCGTCACTGCCTGCGTGGCTGGCTGCGCACTGCCGGGCTTCCCGAGTGCGAGCTCGTCTGGTGGGCTTCCGCAGGTCTGGTGGGCGCTGCCCACTGACTGCTGTCCTGAGGGTGGGCCGAGGCTCAAGCAGCCACGTCCTGGCAGACGTGGTCTTCGTCCCGCATCTGTCTGCAAGCCCGTTCCCCGAAAGCATGCTGCCTCCCCCTGCCTGAGTCCATAGCTCTAGCCCAGCAGGAGGCCTTCTTTTTTCAGATTTGATACTTTTATTAAATTTAATTAACTTATTTCATTGAAGTGTCGGTGATTTACAATGTTGTGTTAGTCTCAGGTGTACAGCAAAGTGATTCACTTACACACACGTATATGTGTTCATTTTCAGATTCTTTTCCCTTATAGGTCATTAGAAAATATTGACTGTAGTTCCCTCTGCTATTCAGTAGGTCCTCGTTGTTTATTTTATATGTAGTAATGTGTATCTGTTAACCCCAAACTCTAAATTTATCCCTCCCCCTTCCCCCTTTGGTAACCATAAGTTTGTCCTCTATGTCTGTGAGTCTGTTTCTGTTTCATAGACAAGTTCGTTTGTGTCATATTTTAGATTCCACATATAAGTGATATCATATAATATTTGTCTTTGTCTGATTTACTTCACTTTGTATGATAATCTCTAGGTCCATCCATGTCGCTGCAAATGGCATTATTTCATTCTTTTTTATGGCTGAGTATTATTCCATTGTATTTATGTACCACATCTTCTTCATCCATTCATCTGTTGATGGACACTTAGGGTGCTTCCATGTCCTGGCTATTGTAAACAGTGCTGCAATGAACATTGGGGCGCATGGATCTTTTCGAATGCGGTTTTCTCCGGATATATAAGCCCAGGAGTGGGATTGCTGGATCATACGGTAGCTCTATTTTTAGTTTTTTAAGGAGCCTCCATACTGTTCTCCGTGGTGACCGCACCAGCGTACATTCCCACCGGCAGTGCAAGAGGGTTCCCTTTTCTCTACCCGCCCTGCAGCATTTCTCGTTTGTAGGTTTCTGAAGATGCCCGTTGTGACCGGTGCCAAGCGGTACCTCATGGTGGTTTTGATTCGCATCTCTCCGATGATTAGTGACGCTGAGCGTCCTTTCATGTGTTTGTTGGAGGCGTGTTTTTAACTTCATACTGAGCGAGAATATACAGACAGGAAATGTACGTACTCTGCTGCCTGCATGCTCACAGCAGCAGCGCCCAGATCAAGAAAGAGTTTATGAGCATCCTCTAACTTCCTTGGTGTCTCCTGCTGGGGACCGCGCTTCGAGAGCCACTGGTAGGAGGGCTTGCTCTCAGTCATTCCTGGGTGTGGGAAAGGCATTAGGGAGGGAGGGGATGAGCCCGTCAGAGGGTCCGCTGCCACGGCTGTGGGTCCTAAACCCTGCCCGCCACCCCTCCTCTCCGTTTATGCTTCCCTTCTTTTCATCAAGGTAGGGTGAAGAGGCAGAGGGAGAGTCATTAGATAGGACTGATGAGACTGGACTTTTGGGGGCACTGTGTTAAGGCCTTCATTTTTTCTCTCTGCAAACCCACGTCTCAGCTGTGGCTTTTGAGTTGATTTTTCTTTACACACAGTGATCACTGTTTTTTGTCACCTGAAGGGTGACACTTTAATTCTCCCAACTCTGAGTCAGGGATGGGGATGGAGTCGTCCTTAGCCACCACGTCTTGGGGGCTGGAGGTGGCCCCGGAGCGCCACGCTGGAAGGACTGGAGAGAGGTCCTGGCTTGGACCAGGATCTTGAGTGCCAGGAACCTTCCTCGTGTGGTCTAAGTGGCGCTTCTGCTCTTCTCTGGGACCACTGGGTCCAGTCCTGGGCTGTGAGGTTGGAAGCGCGGCAGATGCAGCTCACAGACCTGAACCAGGAGCCTGCCTTCTGCGCACCTGGCCCGTGGGTTCACGCTGCCACGCTGCTCCATCCTCCCTTCCAGCCTGTGACACAGCTTGCCCGTCGGGGCGGTGTCCGTGAGGGCGGCAGCTGCTCCAGCCAGCGTGCAGAGCTGCGGGTGGGCTGCCGGGGCCAGCGGGTGACCGGGGACCCTTCTCCCAGCGTGTGAGCCTGGCTGAGCCGTGTGGGGAGATGGAGAGCTTGACCGTGAGGAGGGGCCGCGATGAATGGTCGCGTGCATGTTACCCTCTGTGGAAGAGCAGGGGATCCAGCGTGGTAACGAGCGATGGAGCCCATAGGAGAGGATTCCGTTTTGGGAAAGAGAAGGAGGTCATGGGAGGTGGGGTTACCTTTCTCTCACCTACTCCACGCACTGCTCTCGTGTCTCAGGAGAGTCGATATGACAGTATCATTATTACTTGTTTTTCCATTTACTGAAGAAATTTTAAAGCTCCCATTTAAATGTAAAGAAGTTTAGAGCCATATTGTGGCATCCCCTTTGAGTACAGTGGTAGTGGTTTTGATGTACATCTCTACTTTATTACATACAATCAGATTTTGGACTGTGGAATTAGGGTTCTTAAGGGGGAAACATTAAATGGAAACGTTAAATGGTAAAATAGCACGAGTCACGTTGATTGGAGTGAACGCGAGATGTTAAAGCTTCTAAAGGAACTTCTGCTGCGCTGAGTAAGAGAGGGAGAGGGAGAGTTTGAGTGCAAGCGGCGCCCTCTGGTCAGAATACACTGTCAAGAGGCAGGCAGCTTTCTGTGGCTGGACTCATGCCCTAGTTTTAATGTGTAAATACTCAGTGGTGCTAACCCAATTAAAAGGTCATGTGTGAGACCTGCACAGAGGGAACTGGTCTTGAGACCCAGCTTTTATCCTCAAAGAATGTGTGATCTGGGTAGCATCTTAAGATGCATACGCTTCTCCACTGCCAAGCAGTTATGTGTTAAGTGTTAAAAGTGTGTTTTTGGAAGATCACGGCAGAATTCAAGCCTGGGACGTCTTCACGGGGAAGCTGGGATGTTCACTGGGGAAGTGGCTCTCCAGCAGGTGCTTCCCAGGCCAGGAGCGGCAGCTCCTGGGAACTAGTTAGAACCGCATTCTCAGATTCCACCCCGGATCTGCTGAATTGGAAACCGGGGGTGGGGTTGGCCCATCACTGGGCATTTAGGAGCCTGTGAAGTTTGAGCACCACCTACGAGGGAAATGGAGGCTCAAGCTGTGCTGGCTGAAGTTAGGGAGAAACACTGATGAAGAAAGGAAAAGCACCGGTCGCTGAAACACAGCTTAAGTCTCGATACAAAGACTACGGGGCACCATCCTGATTCCTTCTGTTGCTCATCCTGGCATGTTAGTTGAAGGCTGAATTTGGGTCAGAGTTTCCCATGCCAGTCAGCTCAGTTTCTGTTTAAGGGGTTCTTTCCCAATGCAGTTCCATCCTTATTTCATCCAAATGTCCTTTGTAACCACGTTGTCATTTTCTTATAATTCTTGTCGTTTAAAAGTGTTCGCATCAGGGCTTCCCTGGTGGCGCAGTGGTTGAGAGTCCGTCTGCCGATGCAGGGGACACGGGTTCGTGCCCCGGTCCGGGAGGATCCCACGTGCCGCGGAGCGGCTGGGCCCGTGAGCCATGGTCGCTGAGCCTGCGCGTCCGGAGCCTGTGCTCCGCAACGGGAGAGGCCATGGCAGTGAGAGGCCAGCGTACCGCAAAAAAAAAAAAAAAAAAAAAAAAAAAAAAAAAGTGTTCGCGTCGTCTGGATAGGGGATACAATTGCATTTTTATAACAGTGTTTGAAGCCTTGGGAAGATGTAAAATGTTAGAATGATTGAACGGCTTTGCAGCTAACTGCTAGGAAGGTGTATGTCCAGAATACATATTTAGAAAGGGTTTATGTCCTTTCATCAGGGCCTGGATAAATAAGTTTTAGAGACTGAAGTTTTAAAAGTGAATTTGTTTTTTTACACATAGAAAGTGGGATGTGTTCCCCCAGTGTTTCCTCTACATATTTTATAGAATCTAGCTACTTGGGCATTTTTAAAGGCCCTGCCCCCATCCGCATGGAACGATGCTTTCATTTCTGCCGTGATTTTAGACAAGGCAAGCCAGGCCCTGGTGAGTTGGAGGCATCCGCCTGGGACCTTGCTTGGGCCTCCTGTCAGGTGGGCGTGATGGTGCAGGGGGTTCCTTCTGACCTTTGCTTGCTGGGCTGCCTGGGCCGAGGTGGACAAGTTAGAGCTGCTGAGGTGCTCTCTGTTCCTCTTGTAAAAAAGCGAGAGTGGTTTTCCAGACAGTTCAGAGGAAGAAAAGAGGAACCCGTGAGCTCACCGTGGCCGCTGAAATTAAGCCTTGAGCTCCAAATGTGTTCCCTCCCTGGAGAAATGGATTCACTTTCTCCTAACCTGGTCCTGTCTGTCATTTGAGCCTGTGCCGCAGAGGAGCTGGTCACCATCGTAGGTGTGTTGCAGTCTTTCTCTCTCAGAGGAGGGTGTAGTTAAGATCTTCTGTGGGTTTGTTACAGAGGAACTTTAGGGTCACATGTACAATAAAGTCTTCAGGTAACTGAGACTTCTGCCACAAGACCGTTAGACCTCGTCACGCTTGCAGAGTGAAATATATGTGGCTGCCATGTGTTGATGCACTTAAAAGCCCTCTGAAGCCTGTCGATGAAAAATGAATCAACAGTCGATCTACGAAAGAAATAGAAAATTTTATTCGAGCCAACCTGAGGATTATAACCCGGGAGACGGTCTCTCAGAAAGCTGTGAGGACCGCCCCGCCCGTCAGAGGTCACGGCACAGTTAGATACATTTGTGAGACAAAGGGTTACACGTCGGCTGACGTATAGACAGTTTACACAACCCAGATCTGCACGCAGAGTTAGTAGAGCGCCATCCAGACCCCGCACAGGATTAAGAAGGAATGTAGTCTCCTAAGGAGGTGTGGTCAGTGCAGACACACGGCACTTGCTGGCGGGGAGCAAGGAGGCCCACACGGGCAGAGGAACATTTTATGTTTAAATTTTTCTTGTCTTGCCATGAAGTATGGATTTTATTTCCTCAAACTAAAGACCCAGCTGAGGGCTCATCAGATTTTAGGGCTCTGCTAATATTTTCTTCAGCCAGATTCCAGGATGACAAGAGGAAAACAAGTTGGGACAGACCCTTGTAGTTTTTTGTATCAAGACTTGACCTGTGTTTTAAGGACCAGTGCTTTTTATTTCTTCTAAAAGAGAAAATTATTTTTTCCATGAATTCACAATACTATGGAAAAATCATATTGATATGTATGATATATCGATATGTCATATAAAATGTGTAAAATATAAATGTGTATCATAAAATAGCATATATATCACAACATATAACAAAAATGTAAAATATGTATTATAAAAATCATATGGAAATATGTAATATATCATAAATGCATAGAATATAAGTATCATATAAAATATATTTCTTAAAATATAACAAAAATATAAAATATGTATCATATAAAATATTGAAGTATGTGATATATCAGTATATATCAATATATCACAGATATATCATATTGATATATGATACCGTAGTATTATTCTCATTTTACAGATGAAGTATATTCATGTCAGAAGTCAAAACTGAACTGCTTTTGTTCTTGGGTTCTGCTAGTTCAGGGCTCTCTCAGCTTGAATATGCTTAAGAATTAAGAATCCAGTGCAAGAGTTGTGAGGGTTTATGGCTTCTCAGCTTATTATTGCTTTTCTTGCATAAATAAATTAAATTCTATACTGGTATTAAAGCCAGAATGCGTCCCTGCCCACCCGCCCCCATGTCACCCCCTGTGCATTAAGCCCTACGTCCGTCTGCTGAGGGTAACCATCTCTCTCCCTTGCTCTGGGGCGTTTTGCAAGGTTGCAGAGTAGGACCTGTCAGCTGACACTTGGTCACAGGAGAGCCATTCACAGGGTGGTGGCCAGTGTCAGAACAACCTTGCAGCTGAAGGCGAGTCACTGCATTTCTCTCACAGCCCTGTGAGCCCTGTGAGCCATATTCAGAGGTCTTGTGATGAGTTAATTGGCTACGACGTCATCCCCAGCAGGGCCACAGATGGAGTGAGTCAGTCCGAGCTGCTCAGCCGGTTGAGTGTTTTTGTCTTTTGTAACCGGAGCACAAACCCAGGAACAGAAGTAGGAAGTGGGACTTGGACTTGTCAGATTGTAATGGCTTTGCTGAGAGCATGTTTTACAGTGTGAGGGATGCGTCTGACTTCCCAAATCATCGGAGGGCTTAATTTACCTAATAAGCGGATGTTCCTGTTTTGTTTCTGTTTTTTTGTAACTTCTGGAAGAGGAAATTAGTAGGCTGCAGCCGGGAAGCTCGTGTCACCTCCCGCATCTGTACGGGGAGCGCAGGGATCATTTAGCACAGCTGGTCACTGAGGAAATCCTCCAACAACGGGACCTTCCAGGTCCACGCGGAGAGTCAGGACCACCCAGAAGAGGACTGGCCTGCCGAGGAGATGTGTGGCTGCTCAGCCAGGACCACAGCCCGGCCGGGGGGCCGGCGGGACGCGGCCGGGGGTGTGAGCGATGGGCAGACGCACGGGACACTTGCGCGCTCGAGGATTTGGAAGTGCGCCGGGGTGGGAAGGGTCACCGATCCCCCGGAACTCGACAGCAGGTTTGAAACTTCAGTTCTATCTCAGAATCTCAGAGAAATATTTCTGTAATTCACTGGGCACCAGGGAGATAAAAGCGTGTTGATGGGAAACTTGAGTTTGCAGACAGGCACGGGGTGGCTGGTAGGTGTGCAGACACGTCCTCCCTTTACGGGAAAAGTGGAGGATGGGCACTTCCTAGTGGCTGTTTGGATTCTGCTGCCCTGTGCTTCCTCCTGACCCTTCCTTTGCCCCTGCTGGAGCCACCTGCAAGCAGTGGTGCCGCCTGTCCTGTGTGGAAGCTTGAGCAGTGGTCCCACTGGGGCTGTCGGGGAAAGAAGGTACGGCCCCGAAGGATCAGCACGCTGACAGATGGGGCGCGGGGCCAGGGGCCTCACTTCTCAGTCTGGACGGTGTGTGGAGGGCTGGGCGTCTCCAGCTGGAGGTGGGTGGTGACGGAGAGCCCGGGCTTCCTCTTCTGGAAAATCCTTTCCACCGGCAGGAAGGAAGGCGCTGGGATGAACCGGGGCTCCTAATGCAGCCCATCAAAGGAATAGCATTGTTCTGGCTGTATTCTTTGTTTTTCCTGATGTGCAAATAGTGGTTTATTCCAAACTCCTGCTAATTCTGTGGTACATATCTCTCAGTTACTTCACCGTAAATTTAATAATACCTTTTTGGGGAAGAAAAACACGTTGTTTTTTATCTTTGGTAATCAGTAATTACATACTTTTTTTTTTGCCCATATAACTTATTTATTTATTTTGGTTTTCATTCTGTACTTTTGTTGATTTTTTAAATTATTTTTTATACAGCAGGTTCTTATTAGTTATCCATTTTAATACATATTAGTGTATACATGTCAATTCCAATCTCCCAGGTCATCCCACCACCACCCCCCAGCCGCTCTCCCCCCTTGATGTCCATACGTTTGTTCTGTACATCTGTGTCTCTATTTCTGCCCTGCAAACCCGTTCATCTGTACCATTTTTCTAGGTTCCACATATGTGAGTTAATATACGATATTTGTTTTTCTCCTTCTGACTTACTTCACTCTGTGTGACAGTCTCTAGGTCCATCCACGTCACTACAAGTGACCCAATTTCGTTCCTTTTTTATGGCTGAGTAATATTCCATTGTATATATGTGCCACATCTTCTTTATCCATTCGTCTGTCAGTGGGCATTTAGGCTGCTTCCATGACTTGCTGTATTCTTTTGGGTTGATTATTTCATCCATTTTGGAAGAATTCATTCATTTTATTAGTAGTAGCTCTTAATTAAAACACTACTTGTAGAGAATTTTAGTGCATATCAGTGAAACAGAAAAGTCCTTTGGGAAGTGCATTTCATTCCAAAATTTTAGTTAGATAGACAGTGAGGAGGGCCAAAGAGTAAGCTCTGATTCTCGTGATTAGTGTAAGTTTCTAAATTCGCTTAAATGTTTCTGCTTTTTTCCTTGTAGAAGTTTTCTCAAAATTACTATGACTCATAAACTGTTTATCCCATAAAGGTAGTTCTTGGTTGACAGATAATCAGCATATGATTTCTGTCATGTAAAAATTGTTGTATTTCTTCAATGGAAACTTAGTAAAATGGTATATAGTCCCCCGCAGGGTAGGCGCTCATAGATTGAAAATCCCGTGCTGTCCACTCAGTCACAGAGATTCGCCTGAGTGTTCAGATACGAGTTTCACTTGTGGCTGTCCGTGTCCGTTTCTCATCTAGAAAGGACGGCTGAGTGGCAGGAGGAGCCGGTGGTGGGTTGACACTCAGTCGTCTCGAGTCTTGATCTGGATCCGATCCTGATCCCAGCTCTGCTGCCCGGAGGCCGTGTAACCCTGGCGAGTCCCCTCCTTTTCTGGGTCTCACTCTCAACTGTTCAGCTGTGTAGCTGGTTCAGACTACTTCTGAAATTCTCTCCTTCTCTGAGATTGTACAGGGTAACGTCAGGACCTTCTGAACTTCCTATTCCTGTTATTCAGACAATTCTAGATTCCCCCAAGTAGGTATTTGGGGTTCCAGGGGTGGCACCCACATGAGAAGATGGCGACGTGCAGGGCCACACCAATTCTTACAGAACTTCTAAAGTTTTCGGTATGAACTTCTGCTTCTCACTTTCAGTGAATTTGCTATTTGAGGCAGGATTTTAATCATTTTTATGTAAACAGTACTTTTAACTTAACAAGAAGTTTTCACATCCATTAGCTCCTTTCCTTAGTTTAATTTCCTTTAGATTTACTTCTCAGGTGCTGAGACGTTCTTAGACTTCTGTACAGTGGTGACGTATGTGTCATTTAGTTGGAATTCATCTCTCGTTGGACCAGTTGTCTTGGTCCCTTTCCCACTTTCTCTTCCCCTTTGTACAGTCTGGAAAAGGTGTGCGTTGTGTGCAGTACTGTGCTTGGTTTCCTGAGTTTCTCTAGGACTCGGGTCGGTCTCAGGATGGAGTGAATTGTCGTTAGGCGCTTGTGCCCCAAGGATCTGGCTCCAAGTGCTCACGAGTTGTCTGTGTGTCCAGGTCAGGTGGCAGCCAGCCAGGTGTGACTCCCAACACCTGCTTTGCTCTTGGGTTACCTTAAATCCACAGTTTCGGGTGGTCGTCTTCGCTGAGCTCGTTGATGAGCAGTTTCTCCTTTTTGCTTCTTCCTTCTCTCCTCATGATTTTCCACTTAGGCAAAGGTGAAGAGAAAGATTCCACAAACACGGTGGAGAGGTTCCAGGTACCTAACAGTGGCACGGTGTAAACCTGGCGCAGTGCAGGGCAGAGAGAGAAATGTTCGATCTTCCCACCGTGGTTCTTGTGGAATGAAACATTTCAGACCTGGGAACTCTGAACTACGATGCTGGGCTTCAAATGTAATTGCTTCCAATCTGCTTTCTTAAAGCTGCTAATAACTTGATTTTCCCAGCTTTCCCAGCAAGTTAGATACATCCATAGGGCTGCTTATATGCGGACTCTGGGAGGATTTGCCACGTTTATCCGTGAACTGCTGTTTCTCTGATGGCAGGAGAAAATTCGACACATCTTGGCCCTGAAAAGTGTACCCCACACATGCCGAGGAGGAACTGAAACAGCCCTTCAGAGTCAGTGGTGCCTGAAGTTTCACATCTTGACATTTAGATTCAGAAGAGATCCGTTGTACTGCTTTACGGGCACCAGGACGGAGGGAGCAGAAGTAATGAGTGTAGATCTCTGATTTATCTATGATTTGGATGAACTAATTTTATTGAACAAGGTAGAGCCTTCGCTTGTCTGTGGAAGGATCTTACGGAGAAGACAAATACAGAAACCGGGCTGTGTTTTCCCCAGTGCGCGCCTCACGGAGATACGCTGGCTGTGACTGCACCACTGTCTTTGTTTAGGGTACTTGGGGTTCTGAAGATTTTAGTAAAAGGCTACTAAAGGGAGGGTCAGGCAGGCTGGGGTGGCGAGGGGCGGGGGGTGTTCACTGTGCTTTCCACCTAGAAACACCGTGAAAACCTTCCTGCTTAGGAGATGGAGCTGCCGGACGGGTTGAGTGCAGGGCCTAGGCAGAGCCCCGCCCCGGGCCAGCTGACGGCCCCGTGCTGGTGACCCACTCCACAGGGGGCTGCAGACGCGGGGGCGGGGGCGGGGGGGGGGGGGACTCTCCCAGATGCCTGGGCGTTGCCCCACAAGTTCCCTGCCCTCCCTGCCTGCCTTCCCTTTTCGCTGACTTCCTGTGCCACGAGGAGTTTTCTCTGACTCGTTAAGAGTCCGTTTCCACTGGTTGATGGAGGGGATTTCGAGGTGTCATCTGGCGATGAGTGAATGGTTGCAGGAATGCAGTAGAAGTTGGTGTTGCTGCAGAGTCCTGCTGCTTGAGGTTCAGAGAACATTCATCTTGGAGGCCGCATCCCTCAGGGATGAATCAGAGCAGCCTCCATACGGGGGCTGCTGCATCGAAGCTGCCAACTGGCTGACACTCTGTCGGGCTCTTATTCTGATAAGTATCGACGACAAGCAGGGTAAAGCCCTTGTTACTCGTCACCATAGAGAACTGTGTGGAGAGTGACAGTGTTCCAGGCAGAAGGCAGGTCCCTCCAGCTCTGGGGTCCACAGCCAGGCGCTGGGCGGCAGCCGAAGGCTTTTCCCCAAGCTCTGCTCGGCCGGGTGCACTGGCCACGACTCCTGGGTCTCCTGGTGAGTCCTGTTGTGAGTCAGGCTGAGGCTCAGCCTTATCGCTTTATTGTTACAGTAACAGAAGCTGATAACCGCTGAACAAGGGGAAGCAAGCCTCGTGGGAGTTGGTGAGAGCGATAACCCGTGACCCGCCTGATGTTGTCACTAGACTCCCAGCCAGAACTCACCAAGGGGGACCCAGCCGAGGGATTCCCGGCCATGCGCCTCCCCTTTATGGGATCCCGGGTTTACATGGAATGCTGGGCATCAGGGGTATGTCCATCCATCAGACATTTACATCTTGAAGGGTTTCCTCCTCCTCTTACTCTCTGACCTTTCTTAGTTTAGAAAGGTTAAAAATAACCCACAAAACACTACTCTCAGGTCTTTACAGAACAGATGTGAATTAAAATGCGGTCTTTTTTTTTTTTTTTTCTCACTATGACATTTTCTTTCACTTTCATGCCTCACCCTCCCCAAAGGCAAACAAAAGAAAAAAATAAAAACCCGAAACCTTGGTAGAGCTAAGCTAGTTTTTCCACTTAGTGATTTTTTAAAGAAACTCACCCCTAACATGTGAGAACATAGAATGTGGCACCAGGTTTAGGGAAAACTCCCCTGATCTGGGATCTTGCCTGCCTTGATCTCACCATCTCAGGCTCATCTCCCCCTGGAACTTGCTGTGTCTTCTGGGTGGTCACCTCATCTCTCTGTATTTCTGTTTTCTCTTCTAAAAGAAATTAAAGTGGTAGACCGGGTGGGAGATCCCCAAAGATGTGTTCTTAAAAATGTAGATTCCTGAGCCTCACTTCAGATCCACTGGACCAAATTCCTGGAAGTGGAGCCTGGGAAGCTTTGTTCATTACAAACAAACACGCAGAGCCTCTGGGGTTAGGTCTAGTGAAGAGTCAGGTCTGGGACCACCAGATGGGGTGTCTGAGCCCCTCCAGCTCTAACATGCCAACTGTCTGTCAGGAACTGACAGGACCCAGGGATGTCAGACAGACGTGAGGACCTTGGCAACCGAGGGAGTCATAACTGTCTCATCTGGGGAGCAAGCCACGTGGGCATTTGAGGAAGCATATTCTCAGGAAAAGGAGGAGTAAGTGCAGAGCTCCTAAGGCAGGAACATGCTTGGCGTGCAACCTAAACAGTGATGCCCGAGGGATGCAGCCAGTGAGCGGTCCTCCGTGGGCCCGTGAATGGGCGGTCGGGCCTGCAGCTGCGCACTGTGGTGTGAGAGGAAGGCGCAGCTTGCCTGCCCCCCAGCCTCTCGCCCATTGGCCTTTGCTTGAGAACAAACATTCCTGCCACTGAGCCTCTTTTCTTTGTATCTAACCATTGTTCTCTCCAGGCAGTGACTGCTGCCTTCGTGTGAACTGCTTTTACGAGAGCTGATGGAGGACCACGGTAGGCTCTGCAGAGCCCGGTGCGAGGCCCCCCTCCTCCCAGGTGGGCGCACGGGCCCCAGGGGAGGTGACCTGTGCTTCTGCTGAACCAGGCACAGAGACCTTTGGCGGCCGCATGCAAGCTCAAGTAACGTGTCCTTGGTTCTCGTCTTCACAGGGAATTCTCTAGCAGTCTAAATGATCTTCAGAGAATAATCCTATTGCACACTTAAAACCAGTGCTTATTACTCAGAGTTCCTATATTTTAAAAGTCCCCTTGACCACCGAATTTTTATAAAAATAGACTCTATGTTTTAGAGCAGTTTTAGGTGCCCTGGAAAGTTAAGCCGAAAGTTCAGAGCCCCTGTCTCCTGCCTGCCCCTCGCGCACCCCTCCCCTACTGTCAGCATGTGTTACAGCGGATGAACCTGCAATTGACACATCATCATCACCCCTAACCCCGGGTTACATGTGAGGTTCACGCTTGGTGGCGTTCATTCTGTGGGTCTGGACAAACGTGCAATGAAACGTACCCATCAATAGAGTGTCATACAGAGTAGTTTCACGGCCCTAAAATTCCTCTGTGTTCTGCCTGTTCATGCTTCCCCTAACCCCCCGGCAGCCCTGATCTTTTCAACTGTCTCGATAGTTTTGCCTTTCCTAGAACGTCATTTGGTTGGAATCATGCAGTTCGTAGCCTTTTCACGTTGGCTTCCCTCACTCGGTCATATGCATTAAAGTCTTCTCCATGTCTTTTCATGGCTCGGTAGCTCATTTCTGTTCAGCACTGAATGATGTTCCATCATCTGGAGGTACCAGTTTATTTATCCAGTCATCTACTGAAGGACGTCTTGGTTGCTTCCACATTTTGGCAGTTGTGACTAAAGCTGCTGTAGACATCCATGTGCAGGGTTTTGTGTGGACCTAAGTTTTATTCCTCTGGGTAAATGTCAAGGAGTATGGTTCCTGAGTCGTAAGGTAAGAGCTTATTTAGTTTTGTAAGAAACCACCAAACTTCCGGAGTGGCTGCGCCGTGCTGCGTTCCCACCAGCGGCGAGTGACAGTTCCTGTTGCTCCACAACCTCTTAGCACTTGCTGTTGTCAGTGTTCTGGATGTGGGCCACTCTAATGGGTCTGTGGTAGTGTCTCGTTGTCTTGATGTGTATTTCTCTGATGACATATGTTGTGGAGCACCTTTTTCATGTGCTGATTTGCCATCTGTACATCTTTTGTGAGCTGTCCAGGTCTTTTGCCCGTTTTTAAATTGGGTTGTTTGTTTTCTTATTGTTGAGTTTTACGAGTTTTTTGTATATTACGGATACCAGTCCTTCATCGGAATTGTCTTTTGCAAATATTTTCTCCCAGTCTGAGGCTTGTCTTCTTCTCTTGATGTTGTCTTTCACGGACCAGAGGTTTTAATTTTGTTGAGGTCCGGCACGTCAGCTGTTTCTTTCATGGCGCGTGCCTTTCTGTGTGGTCACCACCATGCTCAAGGTCATCTGTTTTCTCCTGTGTTATTCTAGGAGTTTTACAGTCTTGCATTTGGGGTCTGTGATCTATTTTGAGTTAAAACTTTGTAAAGGATTTAAGGTCTGTGTCGAGATTCTTTCTTTTGAGTGTGGGTGTCCACTTGTTTCAGCACCGTTTGCTGAAAGACTGTCTTTTCTACAATGTGTTGCCTTTGCTCCTTTGTCGAAGGTCATTTGAGCATGTGTGACTCTGAGTCTGGGTCCTCTGCTCTTCTTTGTTGATCTATTTGTCTGTTCTTGCACCAGGACCACGCTGTCTTGTTTACTGTAACTGGAGTAAGCCCTGAAGTTGGGTAGTGTAATTCCTCTGACTTTGTTCTTCTCCTTCAATGTCCTGTTGGCTGTCCTGGGTGCTGTGCCGCCTTTCCATGTGAACTTTAGAACCAGTTTGTCGATATCCACAAAGTAACTTGTTGGGATTTTGATTGGGATTTCATTGAATCTTTAGACCAACTTGGGAAGAACTGACGCCTTGAGTCTTCCACCCGTGAACATGGAATATCTCTCCATTTATATAGTTCTCCTTTGATTTTCTTTATCAGAGTTTTGTCGTTTTCTTCATATAGATCTTGTACATATTGTGTTAGATTTATACCTAACTATTTCTTTTGGTGGGGGGATGCTAGTATAAGTAGTATTGTGTTTTTAATTTTAAATTCCACTTGTTAATTGCCAGTATATGAAATATTTTAAAAATATTTTAACAGGTATATTTTTGAGAACATGGCTGCATTCGTGTCAGGCTAGTTGCATTCTCCTTTTTAAATGCCTCCATCTTTTTCTTTTATATTGTTACTAAACTTTTTTTTAATATTTTTCTTAAACATTTTTTCTGATTATCACAACGGTACAATTTTGTTACAAAGCATTTGGAAAATGCAAGCAAATATAAAAATGAAAACCTAAATTACTAGCAGTGCTATCACACAAATTTTTACTCCTGTTAATACTTTGATTTATTTCCTTGCAGTCCTTTTTGGTACATGGATGTAAGCTGCACTGTATTAACTAAACCATATATTGATATATATGTATTTTACATATATATATGTATTATATATATATAATACATATATATAATATATATATAATACATATATATATATATAATCTGTTTTCTTACTATTATACCACGACATTTTCCCCATGTCAATAAAACTTTTTTTTTTTTTTTTTTTTTTGTGGTACGCGGGCCTCTCACTGCTGTGGCCTCTCTGGTTGCAGAGCACGGGCTCCGGACGCGCAGGCTCAGCGGCCATGGCTCACGGGCCCAGCCGCTCCGCGGCATGTGGGATCTTCCCGGACTGGGGCACGAACGCACGTCCCCTGCATCGGCAGGCGGACTCTCAACCACTGCGACACCAGGGAAGCCCAATAAAACATTTTTAAGACAATTTTTAATGGCTTTGTAGTATCTGAAATTGATGGCCTCAAAAATCTTGGGTATGTTCTGAATGGATATGAAGGTTTCCAGTTTTTGACGTTACAACCCTATATGTATTCAAATATCTGATGGTCTCCTTGGGAGGGCATTTTCCTTGGAGATGTTCCTTGGAGGAAGTCTGAAGGAGACCCATTTTCCTTCCCCAACAGAATTTGAAAATTGAGACACAGAAATTGGTGAGGTAGGTGGGAAACAGGCAGCGTGGGTTACAAGGGGCCGTGGCCTGTCGACGCTCAAGAGTCAGCACCGCTTGCTCACTGGTTCTCAGCATCCTCGGACGCCCCGGCCTTGCCACACGGGATGCGCCGCGTGCACCTGAGGCCGGGAGTTGAGGACCAGGTCAGCACGTGTGCGCTCTGCAGGCAGGTGGATGCCAAAGAGTGAAGGCAAGTTGTCCATCAGAATTGATTCCTCTTCCCCGGGAGGCCAGTGTGCGGGCTCGTCAGAACTGGGCCTCTGCTGGGAACCTGGAGGCAAAGATAAGCAGGCCTCCAGCCCTAACGTCTTCTCGAGGTTCCCAAGTCACTTCTTAAAGGGTATGAACGTGAGCGTTTTTCCTTAACATTTTGAAGAGCATTTTATCTCCGTGTCCTCAGACATAATACATTCACTTGGTTCAACAACAAAAAAATATACATCTGAACCTTGTTGTTCCTACCTCTTTTTTCTTCCCCATTCCATTCAGGTAATCAGTTTTATTAGTTTGCTATAAATTTCTTTTTTTTCTCATTTTAAAAGCCATGTAACACTTTCATTTTATTATGAAATACTCGTCATCCCGAAAGTGCAGACTATTTTATGTTAATCATATGTGTAACCACAGCCCAGTTTTCTTAAATCTTAACATTTTGCCACTTTTGCTTCACATGTATGATTTTTTAAAAAAAGAACTAAAACATTAGGGAAGTAGATGATGCTTCCTGCATCATCCTTCCTGGGCCCCATCTCCCTCCCTTCCTTCCAGAGGTAACCACGGTCTGAATATGGTACTTCACATTCCTCTGCATATCTGTCATTTACTGGCTGGGATGTATCCATAAATCGTACTGGGTTACACGTATTTAACATTTTAAAGTGGATATCATACTGTACGTATTATTTTGAAGCTTACTTTTTTATACAGCTGTATGTTTTTGAGATCCGTTTGTATAACTCCATGTACCTCTAGTGTGTTAATTCCAAATTCACTATAGCACTCCACTGTGTGAATATGCTACAAATTATGTATCTGTTAGTCTATTAATGAACATTTCTTTTTTTTTTTTTTACAAATTTTACTATTATAAACAATGTTGCAGGGTATAGTAGTATCACGTGTCCCTGTCTGCACATCTGCATGGATTTCATAGGGTGAAAGAAATGGAGTTTAAGTTTTAGGAAATGTGACCCTTTGGCTTTACTCAATATTCTCCGAAGTGAGTGCCCGACTCCCTTCCCACCAGCAGTGCGTGGTCGTCCTCACTGCACACCACCTTTGGCGCAGGGTCGGTTAAAGGGGAATGTAAGTGGAATCTCGTTTTCTTCTAAAACAGCTTAATCGAGATGTCACTCACTACTACAATCCACCCATTTGAAGTCTGTCCATACTTAAGTGGATGTGCTGTGTCCTCGGGGTTAGACACTCATCACCACATCAACTTCGGGACATTTTCACAACCCTTGAAAGAAACCGCCTCCCACAAAAGTTGGCTGTCTTTCCCCAGTCTCCTCAGCTCTAGGCAGCCACTAATTAACTGTCTGTCTCTGTAGATTTGCCTGTTTCTGGACGTTTCCTGTAAGCAGCAGCGCACAGTCCATCATACCGTATGTTCTTCCGTGGTTGACTTCTTACATTTACGTCGTTTTCAAGGTTCACCCATGTTCTGGGCATGTAATGGCACTCGTTCCTTTCTAGTGCTGGATCGTATTCTGTCGAGTGGATAGGCCGGATTTTATTTATCCAGCGAGGGACGTGTGGTTTTTCCCATGTTTTGCACCTCGTGAATGGTGCTGTTCTGAAGATTCCTGGACAGATTTTATACGGACTTTTTTTTTTTGGTTGAAGAGATGATAATTTGGATGCCGGGAACAGCAGACACAGGTCCCAGGCGTCCTCCTGGTGCAGGCGGGCAGGTGGGTGAGAAGCGGCAGGGGGCCATTTCTCCAGCCCCCTTGGCCAGCGTGGCTCAGGGCCTCCCCACCGACGTCGTGGAGTCACGGAGACCTCGTGGCGACCCCCGTGGAGCACGAGCCCTTCCTCCCCCTTCCCCCGCAAGGCCTTTCCGCAGCAATCACGCGTGTTCCGGCCTCAGGTCCCGACTGCTGGTCTCTGGAGGACGGTGACCCAGTGCTGTCTTTTGCGAGGCTTGTCTTCTCCACCCAGCCAGGGAGGGCATTTCCAGGCCAACTCATCCACCATCTTGGCCTTTTAGTTAAGACACCAAGCTTAGGAGGTGTGGGGCCAGCTCCTGGCCTTGTTTTGTTGGCTTCATCCCACTCCTGTCCGTGGCTGGCCGTGGGCCACAAGGTCTGGAACTCCCTTTCAGAACCAATGGAGCAAACACCCACTCCTGATAAACTAAGGTCGCTCCTTACCTGGATGAGCCGAATATTCTAGTGAGTTTTGCAATCAGAGGTCAGAACTATTCTTCCCCTTCCTACTTTTTAAAAACTCAATTTGCTTAAACTGAATCTTTTTACATTTCTTTGGTGTGGAAGTAAGCAAATATGAATATGTATCCTTCCTTCTTCCACAGGAGGAGGAGTGTGTGCCCCAGGGTCTGCTCCCTCTGTGTGGACTTGGCCGTGGGACCCGGCTCTCCACACCCCCCCCAACCGTGTCCAGCTGGGTGCATCCAGCAGGAGGGATTGAATTTGCCCCACCCGTGTTCTCTCCAGTTGTTTCTAGTTCTCTGATTTTAGCACACATGCTACAATCACACGTTTGCGTCTGTTTAGTTCCAGAAGCGGGATCGGAGTTCCAAGGTTAACGATACTGGTGACTCTCAGAGCTGTGACCAGTTAGTTACCCTCCGTCTGAACCTGCACCGATCTGCGCCTCTGCCTGCATTTCTCTCGTGTGGGCTGTCTTACCTTTTGGATCTTTGCCAATCTGATAGGGGCATGACTTTAATTTGCTTTTCTCTTTCCAAGAGTGAGAGTTAGCATCTTTTCCTGTGTTTAAGGACCATCTTATTTTTGTTTTTCTGTGAACTGTCTGTGTCCATTGCCCACCTTTCCATTGGTTTGCAAATCTTTATTGATTTCTGGTTGTTCTTTATCTATTAGGGAGATTAATCCTTTGTCTGTGATACGAGTCGCTGACGTTTTTGTGAACTTTTCAAAAAGTGCTTGATCACATTTTTTCTACACAATTGAGGTCATACTATATACATAATCCCGTGTTCTGTTTCTCAGTCTTAACACTGTATCATCAGCATTTTTCTTTTTCAAATGTAGCATTTCTTTAGACCCTGAGACGGAAACGCAGAGGGAGGTCTCGGGATGCAGAGCGTGTGACGCTGAGTGGTTTGCCCGTGGTGTGGAGGTGATGGCCCAGCAGCGCGGGGAGAGCAGAGTTTGGGGTCAGGAGACATTGGTTCGAGTCCCGCCTTTGCCACTTACTGGTTCCAGCCTTATTAAAGTCTCCTAACTTCTGCACAAAATAGGTGGTGGTGTGCCAACTCTCACAGGGCATCTGTGGACGCCAGCTCAGGTACATTCTGGAAAGGAGTTAGGTGGGTATTTCTTGGGCTCCCTGTGGCTCTCACCACCAGCCTCCCTGCCTGCACCCAGACGTCAGGCCTTCTGGAACTAGCGTCTCTAGTCTCTGAGATTATGCAGTAAAAATGGACAGTTATTTAATACGGTGGAAATCAATTCAGTACAGTCCTGGAATGGTAGTCACAAACTGAAAGCTGTAAGTAGGTTGGATAAATGGGAAGAGGTATCACTTTCTTAGAAACGTCATCCTGTCTTTGGGGGAAGCAGGGGGTGAAAGGGGGCAGGAGAATGTGGCGTATGGATGCTGAGAAGGAAGCTCATTAAATGTTACTGTCTAAGGCCGAACTACGGGTTTGAAATGGAATCTGAAGGCCCTGAATCCATTAAGGTCGTTTCCCTGAGGGAGTTCACCCACTGCCTCAGGCCTCAGCTTCAGAAGCTTCTTGGAGCAAACTGTCATTGAGCTTGTTTGTCTTAAGACAATACTTGAGTCTTGGATGGATTTAAAGAAAGAGTGTTCCTGCTGTATTCCTCAGTTTCATTATTTATTTTTAATTTTTCCAGAGCGAGTACAGTCATACGGTTAAATATTCAAAAGCCACAGTGTCTTTTTTTTTTTTTTTAACTTTTTTATTTTTATTTTTTTGGCTGTGCCGAGAGGCATGCGGGATCGTAGTTCCCCAACTAGGGATGGAAGCCGCGCCCCCTGCAGTGGAAGCTCAGAGTCTTAACCACTGGACCGCCAGGGAAGCCCCCAAAGCTGCAGAGGCTCAGTGAATCCCCGCAGCACGCTGACCAGCGGCCTGGCTCTGCGATAAGCACTTTGCAGTTAACCCTCAAGTCAGCGCTCGTGAGGAGGGTCCCACCGTCATCCCCATTCTGCAGGTGGGGATGCCGAGGAACACAGAGGGAGGTGCTTGCCAGGCTGCACGGCTGGGAAGAGGCAGGGCGAGGGCGCAAACGCAGGCTGCCCGGCCCCGAGCCTGCAGCTCCCTTGCTCTGCGGCCCAGGCAGACGTGCCTTAGGTGGTGTCAGGAAGCCCTCTCCCTGTGCCCTGGAAGGAGGGGCGCACTTGCTTCTCTCTCCCAACAACCCAGCCCCCTGCTCCAGATGGCACCAGTCTTACAGCTACACGTCTTTCTAGACATACTCTGTGCAAATACAATAAAATCCAGAGTTTTTTCCTTGTGTCTCCTTTTCAAAAATACATACGGTAGCTTTCTATACACAGCGTTTTATACTCCTTTTTTCCAGTTAAAGTGATGTCCTAGCGCGTATTCTGTCATCACATGAGGAGAGTACCCCATTTGGGGTTGTATCCGTGTAGCACCCCATTGTAGGGATGTACCATCCCATGCTAACACTTAGCTCCAGTCCTTTACTGCTCCAAACGGTGCTGCAGTGGATCCGTTTTTGTGCGTAATCAATTTGGACCGACGTAAGTTGATCTGCTGTAGGATTAATTCCTAAAGTGGAATTGCTGGGTCAAAGAGTATGTGAGTATTTGTGTTTGTACCCATCTCTCTCTCTCTCTCTCCCACTCTCTCTCTGTTTTCCTTATTTTGGCCCCTGCCCTGCAGCACTGCCCCCCCACTCCTCCCCCACCTACTCGCCTATACCCGTCTCTTCTAGGGATAATAGTTTACGACCAAAGATAGGTACAGCTTTTACTTATTTTGACTTTCCCATTTTGCAAACACAAGATCTTATGGAAAGAATCATGCTTTTAACCTTTGAAAACCTCTAGAAAAACTGACCTCTAGAAACCTCTAGGGAAAAAGAATCATTACCTTATCTGTGTGCAAGTTAAATGGATCTAGAATCAACTCATGTATAAGGCTATGTCTTGAATGTTTACTTCGAAATTCATTCACTTACCTGTTATGAGTAAGACAGTTTCCCTGGGTGGAGGGGAGGCTGGGAAACCTTCCCTTCAGGAAAAGCTGTGGAATCATGTTGATGCAAGTTAGCTTTGAGCGGAGGTGAAAATTACATCTCAGCCGTCCTGGGATACAGGGATGCATATTGATGGTTTGGGTTATGCTGACAAGAGTGTGAATTAGCTCAGGGAATAGTGAATTAATGCATGTGTGGAGGTGGATTGCAAAGCTGCTTTTAAAAAAAAAAGTTTCTAGCTTCTAGATACAAGAAAAGAATTAGTAGTGCTCTTTTGAAAATTCAAGGAACGCTTTTGGAAAATATGAGCCGTATTTAGAAAGTCTGTAAGTTTTTAAAGAGGAGAAAGGGAAGAACCTGTTGATAACCAGAACGGAACCTGGGAAGCCAGCGAGGGCGGCATCCTGGCTGGTGCAGTGCCCCTCAGGGACACCTGCCCACTCAGCGTCACTCTTGCCTCGAGAGAACTTGCGCTTTTCCCCTTCAGACTTTGCCAGCAATCTCTGAAGGTTCTGCCGATTCGAGGTGTGTTTGTGCTGCTTCTGTATCACAGTGCAGACTCCCTGTAGGAAGGCGAGGGGTACCATGCAGGGATGGAACTTAGTCCACGAAGGTGGCTGTCCTCCTCGTACCCGGCTGAGGTCACCTGCTCTGAGTTGTACCCTGCACACCCAGTAGATGGTTTGTGTCAGAGTCGGAAGGCTGAGACCTTGGAGGTCATTCTGGCCGCAGTCCGTCTCTTACAGAGGAGGGGGCACTGGGGTCAGATGCTCGTCCGGGCAGGGGGCCAGGCGTCTGGCATGCAGCCTGGTCCCGGCCAGGGGCTGTGGGGACCGGGAGCGCCACACAGACTCCACCTGCTTCCGAGTCCTCCTCGACGTCACCCCGAGCTCAGGAAGGATGGACGGGATCTGTCTTTCCTCTTCGGTGTTTCACAGTTCCCTGTTCGTAGCTCCCAAACCTCAGACCGTGTGGTGACTCATGATGTTCTGCCTTTGCTGTGTGAACATATTACGTGAAGGCTGTGTGGTTTGAGCTCGTGACCGGCGTGGACATTCATAGCGCTGTCTCGGCGGGAACCGCGCTCCCAGCCACCGGCGGCCTCCCTACGCGTCAGCCTCCACCGCCAGCTCGTTAGGACCGCTCGTATCTGGGGTGATGTAGAGGGGACTTCTGGCCTTGACACTGGGCAGCAACCTCTTATCCTACAGTCCCCAAATCCTAAAACCTCTGAAAAAAAAGTTGAAACTGACCTGAACTACTCATAATAGTCTCTTGATAATCCGTTTAGTGTAAACATTCATCGCTTGGGCTGGTGAGATTCTAATTTGTTCGACGTTGGGGTTTGATTACACCTCAGGCCCTAAAGGAGCTGTTATATAATATGTGGTATAAGCTTCTTTCTAAAATTAAAAAAAATTCCGAATTCTGAAACATCTGGACCCAAGGATCTCAGTTAAGGGACCGTGTATCTGAACTCACCTTTGAGGCCTGCGTTACAGTTAGGAAAGTACTTTCATCCTTAGTCTCCGTCTTTCCCAGCAGCCTGGTGAGGCAGGTGAGGGCTGCCTTTGGGGACAGCTGAGCTTTGGAGTCGGTGCCTTCCCAGAGTCACCTGGGGTGAAAGTGGCCGCGCTGGAGTTGGGAGCTCAGTCTACCCTAGAGGGTCACCCATTTTCCAGGTGTCACGTCGTCTGTGACCTCGCCCCAGGCTTCACCCCCGCTAGGCAGACTTGGCCTCTCCCTCCTTCTGTAGATGTTTATCTCCATCCCCATGACGGCAGCGTTTACTGATTGGTCTGTGCGTTGGCCCTTCCGTGTCAGATTGTAAGCATTTTGAGGTAGGCACCGATCTCATTGATTTCGCTTCCCGGTGTCTTTCATGGCACCTGGTCAGGCCGGATGCAGGCGTGGTCACTGGGGCTCAGGTTACAGTGCTTTTGCCAAGCCAGGCTGCCCACAGTGGGGATTGATTCTTTCAGTCCACATTTCTTTTACAAAAGCAATAAAGGATTTACCTTTATTTATCACCTGCTTTCTTTTTCTTTCTTTTTTTTTTTTTTTGCGGTACACGGGGCTCTCACTGTTGTGGCCTCTCCCGTTGCGGAGCACAGGCTCCGGATGCGCAGGCTCAGCGGCCATGGCTCACGGGCCCAGCCGCTCCGCGGCACGTGGGATCTTCCCGGACTGGGGCACGAACCTGTGTCCCCTGCATCGGCAGGCGGACCCTCAACCACTGCGCCACCAGGGAAGCCCTATCACCTGCTTTCTTAAAGACAAAAAAAAGTTGCAGCCAATATCCAATATAAATTTCTTCTGGGAAAATAACAGCGGGGTACGTTTAATTGGAATCGTTTAAAAACTGTACCTTTAGGTTCGTATTATGTATTAAAGCTCCTGATGAGAATCTGAATCTTTAAGTACTTTTTCACTATGCTCTTGACCCCAGGACAGCGGTGAATTCAGAGGTGAATTTTTATGTAGGTCTTCTGAAACTAAAAACCAGGCAGTCTGTGGAGCTGAAGTTGTACCAGTGCAAAATAGAGGAAGAAAGACGAATCAGCTCATTTGGAAATTACTTTTCCTGCTAGCCATCTTCTTGAGCTACTAACCTAGGAAAAAAGAAACAAGGAATTCCAAATATGTTACTGCCATGTATCTACATAATTTTTTTTTCTTGCAATAAATAGCTTGCTGCTGGGCGGGAAGTAGCACACATTTGTGCTGACACGTTTGTGCTGACGGGGTGAGCTCTGATCGCCATCTCATCAAACACAACTTCCCTTTTTCCTCCACCCTGCTGATCCTTTATTTTCACGGTGGGAAAACGTCACCATGAGCACAGTGAGTTCATGGGAGCAGTGGCCGTACCCAGGGCCTGGAGCTGCTGGGCGGATGGATGGATGGTGTTTGCCAGTCTTTGTTGTGACCATCATTGTCGCTTTTGTTGATTCTGTGGTGTTTCATATTCCTTTTTCTTGGACCATTTAAAGTTCCCTAGCATACCTGACTCCTTAAACATTCACATTCTCAGATCACAAGACGGTCTTTCAACTCCTCCCGGGAACTTGACTTTGACGATTTTTGTTTCCTTGCGTGAGAGCCAGAGGAAGAATATTTTTGAGGTCTTCTTCTCTCATAGACCGTGTTTCCACCGGACGTACTGAGCCCACTTCCAGCCTGATTCTTGCAAATGTTCAGGGGAGGAATCCGACGCCCACCCTGCAGGTCCCGGGGGACAAATCACTGCAGCAAACCTGACACCTCCTGGCCTGGTCCTTGCCAGCTCAAGGCCTGGAAACCCTGGGTGCGCAGGTCAGGGCCCCTCTCCATTTCCCAGAAGATGGTTTCTCAGGCAGCTTCAGTCCTCTCCTAGCACAGGCTTGATCGTGTCAGTCGCTCTCTCAGGAGGCTGGAATGGCACACACCCCATTGCTTGTGGAGCGGACACACGTTCCTTGACGTAGCAGTCAGGGTCCTGCTCCGGAAGTCCTGAACTTCCCAGTTCTGTGCGGTCCTGCTGCAAGAGCCCTAGCCTAGCCGCCCCAGCCCTGGACGCCGTGCCACTCGACCGTGTGCCTGTGCCCTGCCCTCGGCCTGCAGCGACTTCCCACTCGCTGCCACGTCCGAGCCTGGCCACCCTTCACTCCTTCCAGTCCAGACGCTGCTTCTCCCGGGCACGTCTCCTGTGCCTTGTCCTCTTGTTTTCTCTGGTCACCGACGTGCCTGCCTCTTCAAGTTCTTAGGAATAAGGACATTTCTTATTTGTAATATCCACCCCCTACCCCCCGAGGGCCAGCATTCCTTGGCTTTCCTGCGCTTGTAGCCCGCAGCTCCGATCTCTGCCTCTGACATCACACAGCCATCTTCCCTGTGTCTGTGTACAGATTTCCCTCCTCTTAAGAAGATACCAGTCCTTGGATCAGGGCTCAGCCTGATCTAGGATGGCCTCGCCTTGATGACATCTGCAGAGACCCTGTTTCCAAACAACGTCATACTCACAGGTACCAGGAATTAGGAACTGGACATCTCTTTTGGGGGGACACAATTCAGCCGCGGCACGTGGTTGTATCTACCTTAAAGACGATTCTGTTTTCTCTGCTTACAATCATTTGAACGATTATTACTTGTCACCTTTCAGGTAAGTGATTGAGACTTTGGTCCCTCACTTCGCGCTCTTGATGACCAGTTCCAGAAACAAGATCTGGTTTAGTTCCAACCGGGCAAATCTTCACATTGTGGAATTTTAAAACTGGAAAGGGCCTATCTAAGTACTTCTGTTTAAATTTTACAGTAGGGAAGGGTAGACAAACCATCTTATTTTCTTCTGCCTCAGGTTGTACAGCTGTGACCATAAAGTAGACAAATAATGCCGTGTCCCCCGATGCCAGGGGCAGTGATCTTCCCTTGCTTTCAACAAAAGCCAAGACACAGGGTATTTCTGATGAGAGTAAGTGTCTTTACAGCTGTAGCCAGATATTTTACGGCAAAGGCCCAAGGCTCATTTTTCAGCCTCTTGCAATCCTGCAGAGAGTCACCCTCAGCAAAGCTCCAGGAACGGTGTCTGGGGGTTGGGGTGAGTGTGGGCACGAAGGGAATATGTATGGCTGTGGCCACGGGTGACTCGAGGGTGGCACGGAGGAGCCCGCGGCGTGCTGGGGGGCCGCACCTGAGCGCCTGTCGTCCTTGTGACCTGCGGCGAGGCCAGAGCCCAGGGGGGACCCAAGCTTGCTTCCTTCGGAAGCATCGTTTAACCGCCTGCATTTCCTGTCCCGGGTGACTCGACTGTGACTCCCTCTAAGGTCAGAGACGGGGGACGCCAGAATTACAGTTAGGTCTTAAATCAGTGACGCTATTCATGTGCAAGAAGAAAAATAGAGTTTTCCTCGTATTTTAGAAAATGCTTTATAAAGCATTCGGATGGTCAAAAAGTTGGACCATCTGACATACATGGTTTTCCTTTCCCACGTCTTTTCTTTTCATCTTTTTAAATTGAAAAATCACGTGAAATGTTTTATAGGGTGTTGTGATCATTATTAAATTTTAGCTCTTCCAGAGGGGCTGTCCTCAGTTCGACTGACATTTGAGTCACCGTTAACCCTCAGAAATAAGGACTGAGCAGGCTGCTTTGTAAATGATAACGCTGTTTTGACAAGATGTCATTGTTGGGGCAAAACAGATTGAGCATGAAGACAAAAAGCCATTAGATCTTTGTCGCTTTTTCGATGTGAATGACTTCGACCTGCGCTGTGCTTTAGTAATTGCAGAGGGTGTTTTTAATGACCTGGTGTAAAATGGCATGGTTCCTTTGGGACTTGTCGGGTTGGGGTGACCGAGAGCTGGCTGACGGCTCCCCTCTGCTTCCTCTGGTGACTCGGTCCTCAGGTCAGCTCTCAGCTCGCGACGGCAAAAAACAGGCCCCGGCTGCGCAGCCCAGTTTGGGTTAGGGGGACGTGTCCAACCAGCCAGGCCTGGACCGAGAGCAGGAGACGATCAACTTCTGAAACAAACTTGCCGAGTTGTATCAAAACCAGCACCAGGGCTTCCCTGGAGGCGCAGTGGTTGAGAGTCCGCCTGCCGATGCAGGGGACGCGGGTTCGTGCCCCGGTCCGGGAGGATCCCACATGCCGCGGAGCGGCTGGGCCCGTGAGCCACGGCCGCTGAGCCTGCGCGTCCGGAGCCTGTGCTCCGCGACGGGAGAGGCCACAACAGTGAGAGGCCCGCGTACCGCAAAAAAAAACCCAAAAAACCAGCACCAAGGGTGCTGGGCCTGGCAGCTTAGAGCACAGACTGTTGAGAAGGTGCAACCAGAACTTGATGTTTTGGAGGCTAGGATTTAAGACAACAGATCTGCTCCCCGAAAAGCATGTGTTCTGTGTTAACTACCGCAGCCTGAAAAGGAAAGGACCAGTGATGCACAATTCGTGGTTGGGGACCAGATGCTGTGGCGATGTTTCTAAAAAATCGTTAGCATGAACAGTTCTTTAGGTAATTATTAGCATTTCGAGCACTTACCTGTGTCAGCCGCTGTGTAAAGCACTTTCATTTAGTTCCTACGGCAGCTTTGCGAGCTTGGTGTTAATATGTCCGTCGCACTGATGGAGAAACGGATCTCAGAGGATGTGGACCTGTATCCACACGTGTGTGACTTCACTCTGTTACACCATCTCTTAGTTTTACAGTGTGATGTTGTCTGTCCTCTAACTCTCCGTCTGCCACCACCTTCCTCTTCTGTGCTCGCAGCGCCTGGCGCCCGCCGGCCTCCGTCCACACTGAACCTGCCGCCGGTACCCGTCCCCTCTCCTCCCCCCGGCTGCCGTCACTCTAGCCTCGGTTTGAAGGGCCCAAGCTCTGAAGAGTAAATTCTACCTGGCCCTCCTGCTTCTAGTCTTAATCCGCCCCAGCCCTGTTTTCCTTAGAGCTGCAAATTGATCTCTGGAAAGTGCAGGCTGAGTTTCCCGACCTGCTCGCCTGCGCTCAGGGATGAGCCGGCCCTTGCTGCCACCTGCCCACCGCCCTCCGCAGCTCGCTGTCTCCCTCTGCCTGTCTTTTCCTGCATCTCCTCCGTCCCGTCCTCTTCCTGCTGTATCCTTCATTCCCACACTTTACCTCTCTTTAACTCCTGCTTCTTCAAGTCCTGCTTAAATGTCCCTTCCTTAAACCCTAGGGACTTCCCTGCCGCTCCCCGGCACCGCTTAAACTTGAAAATATGAGTCTTACCGCATCCTTTTCTTTCTTGCACTGGGACATCTGTAGTTCCACGTGACGACTCGCCCAGTGTTCCGCACTGAACTGTGTCCTCCCTGAGGGCAGGGACAAAGTCTTCTTCGTTAAACAACTGCTCGATCTCTAGCTTCGAGCACAGTGACGGTTACACAGCAGCCACTCAGATCTGTGTCGACTGGTTAACAGACACATAACTGAAGATGCCCGAAGCCGTGCATCTTGATGGTTGCCCTTTCTTAGTCCTCGCGTTCTGATTTCACTTGCTGCTTGAGAACGAACCTGCGTTCGCAGCAGTTTTGTCCCGGTGGCTTTTGGTTGGCTTTGTCGCTGATGGTCATTTTCCGCCATTCAGACGCTGTACCGTGATGCACTTGGTTTTCCAAACTTCTGTGTCAGACCAGCCACGATACAAGGAAAGACTAAGTTTCAGGACATGTGAGCCCTCTCTGTTTGTCCTGAGCCTGGGTGGGTGGGAGAGGAAAAGCGAGGGCTCCCCTGACAGGCTGCGGGTTCCTGGCCCGATGGCGCAGAGGCGTGAACGCTCCAGAGCCTCCGACCTCAGCTGTGACGCCCCCAGAACCCAGGCCCGGGGTTCAGCTCCCTCCACAGCCCTGGCCACTCCTGCCTGATGTCTCTGCCCAAAGTTGCTTTGGAAGGAGAAGCTTTCTCTCCAGTGGTTTATCATCTCAGGAGCCTTCCCAGCCTTGGTCGTGGGCACTGGCCCATCAGAGTCCACGGACAGGGCCGTGTGCCCGGGTCTGTGGGGATCACGCCTTCTGCACCCTGGGGCTTCCGTGTGCAGGCGGACACCGGCTGGGAGACTTGTCTGTCAGCGACCATCCCAAGCGTCGCCGCTAACACGACTTCTTTCTCTCTTGTGAATCCACAGCTGGTCCTGTTCGCAGTTGGACCTGAACGAGATTCGCCTCATAGTTTACCAGGACTGTGAAAGGAGAGGCAGACAAGTCCTGTTTGATTCTAAAGCTGTTCACAAGATCGAGGAGGTGGCAACTCAGGTAGGAAATATGGGTTTGCTTTCCTCCTTTTTGTTTGTTAGTCCATTGCCTGCTCTTTGGGCTGAATTGCACAGCGCCGTCAGCGGTTCAGAGGAAACACGGGCAGAGGCCCCTCCGCCCGCCCCTTTGCGTTCGTATTAACAGACACGGGTGAGACTGTCAGCGAGTCATGGTGCAGATGCCAAGCATCGCACTTCAGACGCTACCAGAAGCGAATTTGCCGGTAAGTTGCAGTCTAGTCGGATTTTGATGCCAAGCGTGTGCCGTTAATGGGAAAACTGAGAATGCTAAAATTCATGAAGCGTTTGCCTGAAGGGAAGGTCTGGTATTACCCATAGATAGTAAGAGGTGATACATAGCACTGGGTTAGACAAAACTGGAGCGCTTTCCTTGCCACGGGGCTGCAGGGTGCTAACATGCACTGTCGTCTGCAAAAGGGCCTGCAACCCAAGCCTGTTTGACCAAGGAAGTTTTACTTCCTTTTTATAGCGGAGGGCGGTGTGGGGGTAGTAGTGGTGGTGATGGTGACGGTGGTAATGGTAGAGGTGAGGGTGATGGTGGTGATGGAGGTGATGGTGGTGGTGATGGTGATGGAAGTGATGGAGGTGATGGTGATGGAGGTGATGGTGGCGGTGACAGAGGTGATGGTGGTGGTCGTAGTGCTGGCGGTGGTGGTATGGGGCGTGGGGGTCTGAGGGTGGGTAAAGTGGGGACAGAGCAGCTCTTGATCCCTTGGAGCCAGAATGGGAAAGGTAGAGTGATGTGTCCACGCAGGAGCAGGGTCTAGTCCTCCCTGTGAGTCTTCAGGGTGGCCATCCAGTGTACTTCTGACTTGTCGCCTTTCAGCAGTTATTCAGATGTCTACAACTTAAATAAATCCCTTTGTGTTCCTTCTTTTCATGTTCAGTAACCTGATACCTGCACTGACCGAATCCTGGCAGTTTAGAGAATGTGCAGCTAGGTAGCTGAATAGTTTATGTCAGGGTCTCGGTCTCGTCAGGGCTGAGGTCTCGTCCTGCTTCTGATACGGTCGTTTCTGCAGGAAGGAAGTGTCTGGTTAAAGGCGGTTTAGCTGTACGGATCCCGTGGTGCTTTCACGTGGAAGCTGGCCAGGTAGCTAATCATTACAGCCGTTGCTGGGCTTGTTAGGTGGGTGGCTGGAGCAGGGGGGATGAGAAATCTCTCGGTGATTCAGCGAAGGCTTCCATGGTAGATTGGTATTAGTTCAGGTGAGCCAGCACTCGGCCCTTTGTTTGGTGCACCGCACACGGCTTCCCCCTGTTTTCCCACATCACTTCCTGTCTCCCCAAGGCCTTGCACAGATGGTGTAGTTGCACACCCACGCTCCGTCACTAGGGTTCCTGATGGTGGTAGCAGGTGGAGGGAAAAAATTCTCACCTGTTTGCAAAAATAACCGGAATCCTGTCTGTAGGAGCAATGATGACCCCGGAGTCTGGAACAGAAGCTTCCTGGGATGGACGCACTCATTTCCTCACAGAGGCAGCTGGGCCCGGGGAGGCTTGGAAACTGCCCAAGGCTGCAGAGGGAGTCCAGCGGGGGCTCTGCTCACTGTACCGGGAGCTGTCGCCAGTTGTGGACGGCACGGCCAGTGGGCCCAGCAGTGTGGGGCGGGTGTGGACCGCGTGTCACTCCGGGCCCTGCAGGGCCGTGGATCGCCATCCCGCCCGCGACCGCTGGGGGCAGGCTTCCTGTTCCCCTTCTGTTCTTCCCCCATCTTCAGCCCCCCACCCCATGGGCAGGCACGAAATGTCAGGAGTCAGCAGCAGGCACGTGACTGCAGGCATTTGCATTCGACCATCAGTGTGACTGTCACACTGGAGATTAGATAAGCTGCACTTGCATTCATGTTTTTCCAAGCAAATCTACGCACAAAAAAGCAAAGAAGACTCGGGATAGAAACAACGTATCACGGAGGGTACAGGCTGCTTCCGTAGGGAGTAGTGTACCTTGGCCTAGGAGGAAGGGAAACGTGAGTGAAGGTGTATCCTTATGCCTCTGTGTCACTGTTATAAAAATCTGCCATGAACTCCATGTAGGGAACGTGTAGTAGCTAATCCTCTACAAGCCGTGACCTTTGAAGGCCGTGTTGCCTCACATGCTGTGTAATCACAGCAGCCCCTGTTCTAGCATTTTGTCCTCATCTTTCACAAGCTTGACCTCATGACTTTCTCTAAAGCCGTGCGGGGGGAGGTGTGTCATTAAAGCACATGCTGGTCTTTCCAAATGAATAAATACTTCTGCCTTCTCAATTCCGTTTGCTTGGGGAAAATTTAACTTTGAAGCGATGCCTGTATCCTCATCAATTTTATAGATTATGACTCTACATAGTACTAAAAAACCCTCTAACAGCCAGAACAGAGGTCAGATCTCATCGATGATTTTAGAATATGAATTAAAATGTCAAGTGTTCTTGGGGACTTCCCTGGTGGTCCAGTGGTTAGGACTCTACGCTTCCAGTTCAGGGTGCCTGGGTTCAGTCTCCGGTCAGGGAACTAAGATCCTGCAAGCCGTGCGGCCAAAATAATAATAATAAAATAAAGAGAATAGTCTTAATACATAACCCACCACCTCTATCACCCTTCTCAGCATCTTCCTCTTCCAAATGTTATAGACTCACAGGAGCCACTCTTGGTCCTCGTTAAAAAGAAAACAACAACACCCCGGTTTTTCTGTGCAGCTGAGGCTCAACAGAACAGAACGATGTGAGAAAGGGGCCCCCAGTGAGCGTGTGCTGGGGAGCCTGGTACGCTCAGCGGCGGCGGTGTGTTTACCCTCCTCTCCCTGTTCACCCAGAAAACGGAGGACGTCCCCACGAAAACGCCAGCCAAGTGCTGTCAAGGAGGTGGCAGCGGCAGCCTCTCTTCCCACGGCTCTTCTGGGGGATCTTTACCACATGCCAAGGAGCAGCTTCCAAAGTACCAGGTACAGCCACCCTTGCGTGCGGAATACCCCGTAGGCTGAAGCCATTTACTGACATTTCTCCTCGGGGATAACGGCTGCTTGAGGGCCCCGTCCCTGGGATAGGAGACCAAGTATCCAGAACCCTGCTCAGTACTCGGTGATGGCCTCTATGGGAAGAGAATCTAAAAAGAGGGGATATGTATATAACGTGTAACTGACTCACTTTGCCGTACAGCAGAAACTAACACAACACTGTACATCAACTCCACTCCAATAAAAATAGAACAAACAAATAAACAAAAAAAACCCCCAAAACGGGCTCTTAGGTGTTTCAGGCCAGTGCTGTGCTCACACTTTGGCTTTATCTCTTGATAAAAACTATAACGGAGCAGCAGGGATCCAGTGAAACACACACCGAATGAAGAGAAATATTGCAAAGGAGGTAAACCCTCCTGTTTTGCTTCCTTGCTGGTCAGAACCAGATTAATGCACATGTGTTTTCCAGTTTTTTTTCTAAGAGCTCTGAGGATTCTGGGGATGAATATTGTCATCCTGAGAAAATAGCACTTGCCAGTAGAAGGAAGAAAGCCTTGTATAGGAGCAGATGGAAAGGCAAGACCTAACTGGAGTGTGAAGTGTGAAGGGCTGGTATATTGAGAAATGTTGGCCAGCTGGGCGCAAGGAAAGAGGTTTCATAAATATTGAATAGCAGAAGGGTACTACCTGATGGAGGATATATGAGTGTTTATTTTTATTTTTGGAGCTATGAGGAATTTTGTCTACCGTGTTGCTGACACAGCAAAGCCAGGGAGGTGTATACCAGCAGCCACAGGTGTATAGAACGTTGTTCGTTTCACGGTCGGGATCGCTGCTGTGCGTCTGCCCTTATTCCACAGAGCTGCCGGCTCTCAAAGCAGTATGTGGTTAAAACAGCATAGGGTGAAATTTTCAGCGAGTTGAGAATTGCAGTTGGCACGTGGACCTTGTACCCCAAGAAAAAGCAGGTTCAGAAATGGAGGTGATGGGTGGAAGTTATTCATAAAGAAGGTGAAAGCCTGTTAGTTTCTGTCTGCAGGAAGCGAGAAGAGGTTGGTAGCAGGCTCGTTAAATCAGGCGGATAGGTGTCTGCTCCTCTTTCCTCCTTTGCAAGCAGGTGTAAGTAGGTGTGTATATGTGTGTCCATGTGTGTGGACATATGCGTGTATGCGTGTGGATTTGGAGTTGAAAGGCTCATGGCCATGGTCTTGCTTGGGTAGAAAGCGAGGCAGCAGACAGTCTGGCTGGTGGCCTGGGTCACAGGAGATGGAGGTACGGTTTCGGTCAGGCCGTGCGGGTGTCGTGCGCACTGGTTTGGTTGACACTTACATCCATCCTCAGTGTGTGTCACCACCACTTACAGTGGGAGCTGAGCATCCTGTATCCAAACGCATGCACCTGTGTGTCATCATATGTTCACAGTACGCACAGTGTTACGTCATGTGAGTGAGGGCGTTTGGCTTCCAGCCGCCTGAGCTCCAGGGGAGTCCGGGCCCCGAGATGAAGGTGTATGGGGGTTCCCGTCGGGAATAACTGCAATCACAGCAGCGGTTGAGGACGCAGACAGTGACCCTGTACAAGGGATGACTTGAGAAGGTAGAGATTTAAAAAGGAGAGCAGGGCTTCCCTGGTGGCGCAGTGGTTGAGAGTCCGCCTGCCGATGCAGGGGACGCGGGTTCGTGCCCCGGTCCGGGAAGATCCCACGTGCAGCGGAGCGGCTGGGCCCGTGAGCCATGGCCGCTGAGCCTGCGCGTCCGGAGCCTGTGCTCCGCAACGGGAGAGGCCACAACAGTGAGAGGCCCGCGTACCGCAAAAAAATAAATAAAAATAAAAAATAAAAGGGAGAGCAGGATGTGAGGGTGATCTGGCTGCGACATCTGTCACCCCATTGATCGCCAGGGTTGATTCGGCCGATCGGGCTGGCTAGGCGGGAGTCCCCTTCCTCCCTCACCGTTCCAGGTGTGTGTCCCTCCCGAAGCTGCGCGCTTGGTCGGAGAGGACGACCTTCTCCGATAGAGGAGGACCGTTCTTCGGTCAGGGGTATACAAGTAGCTGCGCTCCCCTGCTAGAACCTGCAGACAAGCTCTCAAGGTCCATTTGTAGGAGAACGTAGGGTAGTCGAGCTTCCAAGACTCCAGACACATCCAAATGAGGCGCTGCACGTGGCAGTCTGCCTTTCTAAAAAAAATAAAAAGTAATTTAAAAATTATAAAAAGGAGAGCAATTATGTGCATCAGATACCGTGAGACGTTTAATAAAGCCAACTGGGAAGCGCCCATTGGCTGTGACAGGAGCCGTTTGAATAGCGGGGGATGGGGGAAGGTGCTGTCCACCCTCTGCGGTGATAAAGGGGACGCCGAAGACTGGTCAGAAGCTAGGGGGTCAAAAAATTTTTAAATGTTTCAGTCAAACTTTGGGGTGACCAGACTGTCCGTTATCTTTTGGACCCACGAAACCCTGCCCACACCGATTGGCATTTTTGTTCCACACGTTGATTTTGGTTGGATAACCCTGAGAGCTATATTTCATTTCAGGATGTGTTCTTAGTATCAAGAGGAGTTACTCTGCCTCTTCCGTCACTTAATCTTTCTATTTAGACTTTGTAAATGGGGACGATGAAAGTCATTGTTTCTCATAACCAGATTAAAAGTGAACTCTGGTAAAGCGCGTGCACCCTGTACGAGGATACAGTGTATAAAGAAGAAATCGTGAACGTTAGTGATAACTTGGGGAGAAGAGTGGGCAGTCGTCATTGTAGATTAAGACTGTAAAATGATCAGTTGCTACTTTGAGAAATGGTTCTAATTACCAACAAAATTGCACATTATTTTCTGTCGTGTTGTACTCGACACGATTTTGGTTTCTTGCACGTCTGGTAGTACACGCGCCCCGCCTCTGATGTCAACATGCTTGGGGAGATGATGTTCGGCTCGGTCGCCATGAGCTACAAAGGCTCCACCCTGAAGATTCACTACATACGGTGAGTTCCGTCCACTGCTCGTGAGACGTGGCTTGGGGATGATGACTCCATTCAAACATGCGCAAAACTGTTATGCAGTAAAATAATAATCTAAACTTTGTCATCTCGTATTTGCTAGCACTTGATACCTTTTGCATATCTTTAGCAGTTAAAATAGTCTGACATTTTCTACATCACTCTGACCTTGAATCAGCTTAGCAGGACAAAATCGTAAGCTTTAGCTAAGTACTGTAAGTGAAAAATGTGTACCAAAGCATTTTGAGTATCTGCTAGGTTAGTAATAGCAATACTTTTAATCAGAGTTATTCAGATATTTTAAGTTTAAAGTTTAAAGTCAGAATTTCACAAATTTTCCATTTTCAGATTAAAGTTTGGCATGATTTTTTCCTTGTATTGAGATACATATTTTTTCAAATTATTGAACGCATGCCGAGTTTTATTTTTGTTTCTAGGGAATGGTGTCTAGAATAAAAGTTTCTGCAAAAAGCAGAATGTGACGACATTAAAGAACACATTCCTTATCTGCATGTCAGAATAGAATTTAACTCGCTGGAGGCACAAGCTCTACGATGTGTGAAAGGAAGCCTTTTCCCAATCCTGCACTTATAACCTTCTGTCTGTTCATCTGTGCCACATGGCAGGTGGAAAATATACCCTGAGAAAAAAACAAACTTCTGCTTTGCAATATTTCTGCTAAGCAAAGTTTGTTCATCTGAAATATTTGCTCCCAAGGAAAATGGCCCTGGCAATGTCTCCATAGCTCTCTCTCAGGGTTTTAACATTCTTGGGATTTTAAAATGATAAAATTAGAAAAAAAATCTAGACACCCCATTGATACAGTGATTTGAAAAATGCACGTCTCATTTTCTGTAAAATAAGATACAGAAATGAATAAAAGCTTGAGAAAAAGTTAAAAAAAAAAAACCCCATGCATCTCTCCCTCTTCTGTCCGTTTGTTTTTTCTCCAGTTCTCCTCCACAGCTGATGGTTAGTAAAGTCTTCTCCGCCAGAATGGGCAGCTTCTGTGGGAGTACAAATAAGTAAGTGCGGGATTTTCCCCCTCCCCTCCCCATCCCCCCAATTTTCCAAGTGGCTGTTTCTGGGTAGAGTCATTCTTTGAGGGCCGTAAGGCTTTTTGAGGTTAGAAGCAGGATGAGTCCACATTAACAAAGGGGTTTTCAAGGTGGCCTTTGTCCAATACATAGTATGAAGAGGCCTTGGACCTTAGCAGGTGGCCTTAAAGACAAGTGATGGTCTACATACATATATTGGGGGTCTTCACCTGTTAACCCGCTCTGTTCCTACTGCCAGTCACCATGTTCTCATTCCCTGGAAAATGAAAAGTGAAGGGGAAAAGGATATTATTTCATCTTATAAAAAAAAAATCTCGGGAATTCCCTGGCGGTCCAGTGGTTGGGACTCTGCGCTTCCACTGCCGAGGCCCGGGTGTGATCCCTGGTCGGGGAACTAAGATCCCACACGTGGCACGGCCAAAACCAAAACCAAAGCAAAACAAAACTAAACAAAAAAATCTCACCTGTCAGTCTGCTCGTTTATTTATTTCTGAAGGAATGAGGCACAGGGTGAGTTTCCCAAGCTGAGAGGCACCTGAATGGCAGGAGGGATCGTCTGTCTGAGCCATCCGTGTAACCTCTGTGGTCGGTGAGGACTCGGGCCAGGCAATATTTTGATTTTCACTCCCGAGTTTTTGTTTGTTTGTTTGTTTTTTTTTTTTTTTTGCGGTACGCGGGCCTCTCACTGTTGTGGCCTCTCCCGTCGCGGAGCACAGGCTCCGGACGCGCAGGCTCAGCGGCCATGGCTCAGGGGCCCAGCCGCTCCGCGGCATGTGGGATCTTCCCGGACCGGGGCACGAGCCCGCGTCCCCTGCATCGGCAGGCGGACTCTCAACCACTGCGCCACCAGGGAAGCCCACTCCCGAGTTCTTTTCCCCCTCTTAATTTTACACTTCTGTGTAGACTAAGAATACTTAAATGTCTAACTTAACTCTTAGTCTGGCACAATTGTTCATATATTTTGAATTTTTCAAGCAGAAATATTTCACATAGTTCTTTTTTGAATAAAACAACAGAACATTTATTACGCTTGGGTAAGTTTGGAAGAAATGTTTATTGTAAATTAAAGGGGTATTCTTAGGGGTCAAATGAAGGCTGTTATTTTTTACAATCCTAGGAAATTAAAAGTATGTTCCTCTTCAAATTTGGGTACCTTTGAGTAAGTCTGCTTACTTTTCAACAGAATAATGAATTTACTTTTTTGAGCATTTAACACTGGATTGTCATGACTTAAGCCAGTATAGGAATTGATATTTTTTTGTGAGGTATTATTTTTCTGACCCTTGATATTACCTGAACATTTATTATACTAACTCCCTCTAATAAAATATCAAGCTCAGATTTAAGTAAAAATTATTTTGGCTTCATTATGCTATATTATCCTCGAAATCTTTATTTCATTTGTTAACAAATACAATAAATTATTAAAAGCTGCTTGTCTCACGTGTGTTTATGAGTAATTCTAACTTTTAAGAAGTTGTGAAATCAGACTCCTGTAAGAATCATAGTTTCTGTTATATGCTCCTCCTGAAAAAGGTTGCTGAATTGCTCATGGATGTTAACTAAGAGTTAAAATGAATTTCATTTTGAGGGTTTATGTAAAATTACCCTCGAAATGAATAGCCATATCCTAGGTATCAGTCACCGGAGGAAGATTTTAGAATTCGGTGTCCCTCATTACATAATACTGTGAAATTGTTTGGAATGTGTCATTTAGTTCTATAGGTTGAACTACCTCCCAAAGCCTCTCTTGTCTTTTCCTGCAACAAATTCCCCTAAAGTTTAAGTCTCTTCGGTAGATGTGAGACTTTATTAATTCATGAAGAAAAGTTGTCTGTTAGCAAACAGCTTTGTTCGTCCCTTGATGTTTTTCTCCTCTCTCTCCCTTCCTCCCCTCTCTGAACTCAGCTTGCAAGACAGCTTCGAATACATCAACCAAGATCCTAACCTGGGGAAACTGAACACAAATCAGAATAACCTGGGTCCCTGTCGTACTGGAAGTACCCTAGGTAAACTCCGCCACGTAAGCGGGGTCTTGCTTTCCGGGTCCCGCCGTCGTGGGTGTCCGTTTTGCTTTCTTTGAGTTTGTGGTGTTGTTTTGCTGTGGCATTATCTTTAATCTGCGTTTATTTCTGTGTGTGTACTTTGTCCGCCCCCGTGTGTGTCTCCGCCCCAGGTGCGCTGCAGGGAGGCGGCAGCAAACTGCCCCCGGGGGCGGCTGAAGGAGGACCGCTCCGGCTCAGCCGCAGTGCCTCTTTCTTTGCAGGTTTGTGTGGAATGCTGAGTATGGTACGACCTGCACACATTAGTAACTCCTGGGCAGGTTCTTAGAAACAAATCTGTTGGGCGCCTCTCTAGAAATCCAAGGGGCTCGTGAGATGTTTAGTTCCATATGCTGCCGAGCGCCTGGCGTTCTGAAACCTCCACCCCAGAACCCCTGTTGGAAGCGTCTCTGCTAATACCCCCGCGGCGTAAGCCGGTTTGGATCTGAAATGAGCCCTTCGTGTTTCTAAGAGGATAACATCTTCCGATTTTCCTTGGCCTCTTCCGCTGCCGTGAACTGTTTCTCTTTGCCGTGGCATCTTTGATCCATTTTTCACCTGCACCCTTACCTGCACTGTGTCTTCAAAAGTCACTCTAACAAGAGCATGGAAGACCGGCCTCTCCCTCCCCCTCTCCCTCCCCCTCCCCCTCTCCCTGTCCGTAGCATTTAAGTAGTTCAAATGTACTTTCCAGCTTCTTTACAGGTGTAGCCACCTCCATCTCTGGGTAGGTACATCCTGAGACCGGCCTGGCCGTCTAGCCCAGGCTGCCGAATGTCTGCCGCAGGCTGGCGTGATTAACTAGTGTGGGAGCCTTCATTGCTAACGTTAGGGGTTGTGTTTACCGCAGACGGTATTCTGCATTCTGCTTTTCACCGTAGCCGAACTATGCTAGGCACCCTATTTAACTGACTGCTTCCAGGTGAGGATAACATGTTTATATACTCTCCTTAAAATTGTGAAAATAAACACGCTTCACAAAATAGCTGGCAAGTATATTAATCAGGCAGAGCAGCGGGCTTCTCTTGCACCGTAAAGCTTACGGTAGCAACGTGTGAGGCCAACGTAAAGCATTCCTAGAAGTCTGCAGTCCTTTAGAGTGTTTTCTTAGCACCTCTGCAGTAGTGTTGTGTACGGGTGTATATGGAAAAGAGGCAGAGGAAGAGATATTTGAAAATGAATATAAGTGTTTCTGTCTGCCAAGAGAGGGTTTATGAAACACAGAAGGGTTTTTTAAATCCCTGAAATGGTTTTCAAGCCTTTCTCTTCTCGAGGTTGCCTGTAGTTACTGCTGAAACTGATTATAAAGCATTTTGAAAGTCCTTATTAATATTTTGCAGTATTTCAGTACACTGAAACTACTGAGATACTTAAATGCTATCTAACTACTACTAATGAGGAAAATGGCTGGAAGTATCTGCTCGAGGATGTCTGCTCGTCGTATGAAGTGTCCTCACAGCTGATGACTCGGCTTCTTTTAGAGGCGAGAGGCCCTCGGAAGAGCCTCTGTAGTGCTGCCAGGGGACAGGCACGGGCAGGTGGTCGCTGGCCTCTGCCCCCTCCTTCCCCCGTCTCTTCTGAACTGCATTCTGCTTTCCCGTCCCTCCCTGTGTGTCCTCATGCGGTCACCGCCAGCAGGCGTAAAGCGAGTGCAGGCGGTCTGAGCAGCCCGCCTCTGCGAGCCCCGTGACCAGGTCTCCTTGCTTCCTGCAGTGCACAGCACTCCGGTCGACATGCCGAGCAGAGGGCAGAGCGAAGACAGGGACAGCGGCATCGCCCGCTCAGGTACGTGCTTTCCTCTTGCCGGCCGCCCGTGGAGCGAGCCCTCCCTCTGAGATCTGGGTGTGACGTGCACAGGGACGGCTCCTGCGAGACGAACGTACGTCGAGCAGCGTCCCGCTAAAAAGAGGGGAGCCTCCTTGAGCCAGTGGTCCTGGGACCTGCTGGGTCCTGAGCATCCAACCAGGGGAAGGATAGTGTGCATGGGAATCTCTCTGGCTGTGACCACGGGGGCTGTCCGGTGACCTGCTTCTGTCCTGGAGTCGTGATGCTCTAGATTTTGTCTCCTGTACCCCTTCTCTCCTCATGTCAAGTTGTGACTGACCAGGGTTCTGGGCCTCCTTGAGCAATAGAAATAGACTAGAGGCCAGACAAGAAATTGAGGCAAGGCTTTATTGGGGCCCCTGCTGCACCATGAGGGAAGGAGAACAAAGGACAGGTTCCCTTGCTGGCTCGCTCCCTGAGCGGGGATGAGCTACTTCCTTATAAGGCGTGAGGGCAGGGGTGTGTCCAGGAGTCAGGCCAGAGGGGCGGCTTAGGTGTTCTGCCCGCCCCTTAGGTGGTGCTGAGTGCAGACGGCGTGTGCGGTGCCCTGCTTTTGCTCCTGAACCCCTGTTTTTGCTCCAGCCTCTTCAGAAGTGGCAGTTGGGTTTTTTGGTCCTTTGTATCTTTTGTCCATAATGTGCCCCAACTGCGCGTGCCCCCAGTTATTTTTAGTCCCTTATAGTTTCTTTGTATCTGTGGGTGGAGGAGAGGTGTGTCCAGGTGCAAGCCCTGCAGCAGAGGGTCCCAGGTCCCACTCTAAATTGCTCCTAAGACGAGTGTCCCTTGCCCTTTGAGAAGCAGGACAGTTGAGGGCCGCGTTGGCATTGAAGCGAAAGGTCAGTAGCAGCCGGATCTGAACGCTTTCTCGGGAGGAGGGGGCAGAGGTGAACGTGATGCAAATGTGAACTTTGGCTTTGTTGGCAGCTCAGCCCCTGAACCCATCGTGTCTCCTTTGAGGCTCCCGCCCTCCTGTTGGGAGTCCGCGCAGATGGGGGGCTGGCTGCACGGGGCCCCCCGGGGCCTTCTGCTCCCCTTCCGTCCCGGGAGCAGCTCTGAAACCCCCGGGTCAGCCCTGGGAGGGTCGCCCTCCACCAAAGGCCGCTCGTGCGCCCGCCGTGGCTGGTTCCTCACGTCACCCGCACTGTGTGGACCAGGGTCCTCGTCCTGGAGCAGAGCAGCGACTCCGACTGTTTGAGCTGAATTCACAGTGGAAGATGGAGAGAAATTACAGCCACGGTTTATTCCTGTTTTCTGTAATTTGTAACTTCCTGTCTGCAGAGTTGAGAGACGGGGCAAATATCTTCAATAGATTTTTTTTCAGAACAGTTGTAGATTTGCAGAGCAATCGAGACGGTCGTGGGGAACTGCGGGTGCAGCCCCCTGTCGTTAACACCTTAGCCCGTGAGACGGGGCGGTCAGTTGTCACGTCTGTTTGACTCTGCTGGGCTCAGGCAGTTCCTCAGACTTGCTGTGTTTTGTGACGACCGTGACAGTCTCCGGAAGTAGCAGCCAGGTGCTGTGTAGAATGCCAGCTGTTGGAATTTGTTTGATGCTCTGCACGTGAGTGGACCGCGTTTTGGAAGAGAGGTCACGGAGGTTCGGTGACACTTTCGTTGCCCCCGACCAAGGGTAGGTACTGTCAGCGTAAGTTATGACCGCTGACGGTGGCCTTGGTCACCTGGCTGGCACGGCGACTGTGTGGCCTCTCCCCGTCTGCTGCGGGCAGGGCCCTGCGTCAGCTGCTAGGAGCTCTTCTGCGTGGCAGCCTGTCCCCCTTTCTCATCCGTGCAGCCCGCCAGTCGTTCATATCAATATGGACTCAGAATGCTTACTTTACACTTCAGGTCACCCCAGTCGCTCACGTGGCTCCAGCTTTGGCCGTGGAAGCCGTGGAGCGCTTTCCATTGGCTCCAGTGTTTCTTTAACCTCTCTCACTCTGTGTGTGCGTGTGTGTGTGTGTGTGTGTGTGTGTGTGTGTGTGTGTGTAGCGCTTCCTCGCTTTCTGGCACTACAGGATGCTCCAGACGTGCCTCATGTATGTCCTGCCCCATCCCTAGAATCAGTTGTGTCTCCGTGTTGCCCTGTCCTTTCACTGGAGACGGAATTAGGTCCCAGGGTCTGGACCCCAGATACGCTTGTTGCACCTTGACGCCAGCAAGCAGGAGTGTGAGTTTGTGCCGGCTGTGTGTCTGTGTCTCTGTGCGTACTGCTGTCGGCGATGCCCGCACCTACATTCAGCGACGCGTGAGTGCTGCGGATTTCTCCGTGTTGCCCGCCATCTGCGAGCCCGTGGGCCGTCCCACCCTCCCCGCCCGGCTTATCTGCAAACCGCCCCCCATGGCGAGACACCCGGCTCCCGGCCTGCCGCGCATTTAGGTAATGGATTCATTGCAGGGCACACACAGCAGCGTCAGGGTGCTTACCCCAGTGCTCCTATGGGAAATGCCTTTTTTAAACGGGAGAGCAGTGCTTGTGTGCGGTTCCTCTGACCTTTTGTCCCGCAGACGTCACTCGTTGCCAAGGTTACCTAGGCTGGCGCCTTTGGAGATGGGGAATGTTTGCAGCTGTCAGTACCAGGCCAGCAGAAGCTCTGAAGTCACAGCTGACACCAGTTCATCTTCATGATGAACGGGCTGCATGGCGGCTGCCCCAAAACTCTGAACACACAAGTCACATCTGAAGAGTGACCTCAGAGTCTTTTTCTTCCCCAGTAGTTCAGTAAAGAAGTAACTTTAGAAAAGCTTCTATGTTTGTTTTTTGCTTTTTAAATCATCCTCTACAGAGAGGGACTCGATCCGGATGAAGAGTCTGAGAGCACACAGTACGGTTCCCCGGCAGAAAGACAAGACACCGAGGGTCTCTGTCGCCCTCCGCCAGCCCCTTCCCCATACCTGTCTTCCGCCCGCGTCAGGGAGGAATGTTGTGGGTGCTGACCGCGTGCCCCTCGTGCACCGTGGGCCCCGGGGCTGCAAGGCGCTGTCTGGGTTTGCACTCCCGAGGGCCCTCTGTTGTAGGAGAGCTCAGTTACCGTGGTGGCTTCCACAGTTGGGCCAGTTTGCTACAATCGAGGTGAAGGGAAGGGGTTGGCAGGGTAGCCCTGAGTCAGGCCGTGAAGCCACATTTATTACATTTATTGAATAACAATCTTGTACCCCCTAGGCTGGCAGGCTCTGCCAGAACCGGGGCGATGTAGATGAGTGACCCTTAGCACCCGCCCTCAGGAAGCTCCATGTAAACCCAGAGCTAAAACAGAGCTAAAACAGCGGGTGGAGAGTGCTGCCTCGCCCGCCCTGTGGGAGCCGGGGGCCTGGGTGTGGCGCCTGGGACGGGGGTGTTCGCGGGACGACAGCTGGGAGGGAGGAAAGAACTGCATCAGCGTCGAGCAAAAGCGCCATTTCGGAAGCTCGTTTGTGCAGGGGTGTAGGTCCTGGGGCTGCCCGGGTAAAATGTGCCCGCAGCATCAGGGACTAGGGGGCGGGGGGGCGAGCCTCATCACAAAAGGCACCGGCGCCCTGTGAGCCCTTGGACTTAGTCTTGTTCGGGGCAGCTAAAGGGGGAACCTGATTGGCTCCATATTCTAGGTCTATTTGGTGCCTCACCAGCTGCTCCAGAAAAAACTGCACCCGTATATTCATTGCTAAAGTAGATCAGTTGGGCAGGGGGTACAGGACTGAGGGAGGTGGGCAGAAGATAGATTTTTTTCCCATTAACTTTTTCTCCCCCGAACTCACCGCTGTGTGTGTGTGTGTGTGTGTGTGTGCGCGCGCGCGCGTGCACACGCATGTGTTTGTAAAGCTAGTGTAAAAGGATTATCTGATTTAGCATAAAATTTTTAAAAACAGTTCATTGGGTTTTTTCTCCTCTTTCCCTTCTTAGAATAGTACCTGAGAAGAATAGCCAACTTTTTTCTGGGTTATTCAGTAGCTTTTACTATAATAAGAGAGGAAATCAAATCTTAATTCTGATCTATGCCTTCATGCATTTTACCCTTCACGATAAGTGCCCCAGTGCCTCTTTACATAGCTTGTCACACACGCAGAATAAGTAATAGAGCAATAACAAGGATATCCCATTTATTGCTTTAATGGGTTAGACTATATCCACCTATTTTTTTTAAAGACACTTCCTCAGTAAAGGAACAAACTCAATACCAAGCTCACAGTGTTTTTTACCTTAGAGTATTAGCAGTTTACTCAACGGTCTTTGCCTTATTTCCTGATTTTTTGTATTAAGGAAGCCAAGTGAGGGAGACATCTATAAAATCTGATGTTCATCTTCATAGACTTTACTTAAAGCAAGTTTGAGAACCATTTTTCTAGTGTCTTTGTGGAGGGTGAAAAGTAGGAGTAGGAAACTCACACGATGAGCTGTTGTCACTAGCAGAACATTGGAGGTGACCTAGGTGTTCATCCAGGGCCTGCTTAACTCACGTTCGTCCCACAGAGCAGCCCCACGCGGTGGTTGGAAGGGCACGGCAGCCTAGCAGGCCTCGAAATAGAACAGTTCTCTTAGATATATTTGTAAGTGAAAAAGAAAAGTTGATCAGCAGTTGCAGTAAACGGTCATTTATGTTTCAAGAGAAAAAGGGCATATACAAGATCTCTCTCCACATATAAAGATAGAAAAGCGTGTTCATCGAATGTGTCTGGAAGGGGTCCCCCCCGGGACAGGGATGGAGGGAGTGCATTCTCATTCTTTTCTGGACACTGTGAATGTGTGCCCTGTGCATATATGAATCAGAAAGATAAATTCATTCTCAAGAGGTTATTTGAGTGGCTGCTCTTAGGAATGTTCAGGTAAGGTCTCGGGAGAGAGGAGGGATGGGTTTCAGCCGTGCTGGAAGGTGGTCCTGGAGGGGCTCGGGGACTAATGGGACACAGGGCATGGCGGGGGGACAAAGCGCGACTCTCCAGTTTCTAACAGGACGACGAGTGGGGCATGCGGGCATGCCCCATACCGGGGGAGGAGGCGCCTGGGGAGACGGGTGTTGAGCCAGTATCTCAGTCACAGGTGCCCGCAAGTGCCCCAGCCATGAGCAGTCAGCCGTAGTTCAGAAAGAGGACACGGGTGGGGCAGAAGCTGCAATCTGGCGGTCGTGGCGAGGGGGAGAGGAAGGTCCAGGCAGCTGGGGCTGGGACCCGCCTCCCAGCCTGGTCAGCCATCACCTCCATCCAGCTGCTGACTCCCTTCCCCAGCAGCACACTCAAATCACGGGCAGGAAGGTAATGTCTTCATTCTCTGTGCCCTGGAAAGTAGTAAAACCATCAGTGTGAGGAGAACGCCTAGCTCGTATGTTCAGACACGTTTATTAAGTGCTTTACGGTCAGCCTTCAGGACAAGAGCACGCGTCGTCATGGTGTTCAGACAGGACCCGAGTTTTGGCCACTCTGCCGTTTGGGTGTGAAGACAGATGGCACACACGCACACATGCGCACACACATGCACACACACACACACATGCACACACGTGCGCGCACATGCACACCCACAGGGAGTGGGGGCAAAGGGAGATTCATGACCCACAGAGTGAGGCTGCCTGTGAGAGACGGGACAGAGAGGGCCCTGGGATGTGGTGCTCGGGGCGGGCCAGCATGGGGGTCTCTGTCCCCCTGGTTCTGGAGAGGGGCGCCATCGCCTTCACCACCACCACGACCACCTCCACCACCACCATCACCACCAACCATCACCACCTTCACCATCACCAACATCATCACCACCACCATCACCTTCACCACCACCACCATCATCACCACCATCACCCTCATCACCACCACCACCATCACCATCACCACCACCATCACCCTCATCACCACCACCATCACC
>NW_021703777.1:2756106-2954183 GCF_005190385.1 Monodon monoceros
CATCATCGCCACCACCATCAACTTCATCACCACCATCACCAACATCATCACCACCAGCATCACCTCCATCACCATGACCACCTCCACCACCATCACCAGCATCACCACCACTGCCATCATCACCACCACTGCCATCATCGCTACCACCATCAACTTCATCACCACCATCACCATCATCACCACCAGCATCACCTCCATCACCATGACCACCTCCACCACCATCACCAGCATCACCACCACCATCACCTTCACCATCACCACCAAACAGAAGAAAGATTTTCTTTTAATGGGGGGTGGGGGGTAGAGAAAATTCAAATGCTCTGCATACAGCTTTGACCATAGGAAACTTTTTAATAAATTCAGGCTTTGAACTCTCTCTAGAAATTTGTATTCTAATGCTTTGTTTCCGCCATGCTTGCCAATCAAGACAGGCATCACTGTCCTTCACATAATCATTTTCTTGTTCTTCATACGGCAACATTTCTTAAGCATCTTATGTGCCAGACATTTTTGTCAGATGTGGGGATAGATCAGTGATCAACTAGACATGGAATTATATTCAATAAAGGGGACACAGAGAAAGACTATAAAATGTAGGCAGGCACTCATCACCACCAGGGTGCTCAAGGAAGGCCTCTCCCGGAAGCTGAAATTTCAGCTGACTTGAGTGCCCCTGGTAGCCAGCTTGGTGAAGCCAGAGCAAAGAGCATCTCAGGCCTGGGGGCTGCTGGGGCAGAGCTCGGGGGTGGGAGCTGGCTTTGCAGGTTTGTGTGTGGGGCGCAGAAAGACCATTGTGTACCAGGAACAGAGGAAGGCTGGATGTCGTGAGGGGAGTGTGCAAGATGAGCTTGGGCAGGAATAGGGGCCTGGTCACATTAGCCTGTTTTCATTTTGGTGGCAGTGTTTCCAGATACACAAACAAGCCAACCTCAGAATTCTTCCCGTTGAAGGAATTATAGCAGCTTCTGAGTGCTTGACTTTTGCACTTCCTTTTCCAGTGTCAGGCTTGCTTCTTGGGACTCACCACACTCTGTGGTTATCTGGTAATTTCTTAGGGATGTTTGTTTGTTTCTCCTTCTCCCCTAGAAGCTCCCCGAGGGCAGAGACCCACCTGTTGTGCCACACTGACTGCTCCATCCCCAGCAGCGTGAATCCCGCCTGGCATATAGGAGATGCTCAATGGATATTTGCGTGAGGCGGGGGGATATGTCCCCCATATGTATTAGGAGGAGTACACATGGATTGTTTTAAAGACTTACTGAGATGATCTAGTTATTTTCCTAGGGAACATCTGGGATGCGCTTTCCATGGATGCCTCTTGCTGGCGTTTTACTCTTGGCTGAAACGTCCCGTTTTCACAAGGGTGTTGTCTGACTGCTGATGAAAGAGTAAACCTTTGCCCTCGTTGCTTAAAGAAAATCACAGGAACTTATCACCGTCTGAAATCATCTTGTTTACTTATTCCACAAGTGTGAGCTTCTTAAGGGCAGAGACTGTCTCTATGCTGTAACTTTCTGCCCCAGGCCTAGGTGGTGCCAGGCTCTTAGTAGGTGCTCAGAAAATGTGTGTTGAGGGAATGGGTTTGATTTAAGAGTTTCAGGGCACTATTTGTTCAAATCCAAATCCTGTAGTCAGATCATCAGTACGGTGTTTCTAGTAAACTCTCCAAACAGCAAACGTATTTCCAGAGAGAGTTAAACATTCATCTTGAACTTGAATGACATGGGCCAAGAAGAGCCAGCAATCAGCATTTTTAAGCCTTTAGACTTATTCTTTTTTCTCACTGCTAATTTCTGCAGGAATAAATAGATGCTCACTGAAGAGCCCCCTCAGTCAGGAGGGTGGGGATGAAAGCTCAAATTATTTTCTTATTAATGTACAAAACTCCAAAAGTCTTTGCAGTCTGTATGCATTAACATTTGTTCTAACTGTAAAATTATTCTAAAAAGAAAAGTGATACTAAAAATATTAAGGAGTGTTAGACATAGCACTTTAAAAGCTGAAACTGAGCCTAGGTATAATTTAACTGAAAGTCGCACATTTTACAGCTGTGGCACCAACTGGAGAATTCCTCTACCTGGCTCACGAAGCTGGGACCCACCCCACGTAACTCTCATGCAGAAGCGCTTTGGTGTCCTGGAGGTACCAGTCCCCTTAGCAAAGGTAGGGAAACAGCTGGGCACGCTTGACGCAGCCCTGGCGACGGGGACGTACACCAGGGCCCCAGCACCACTCCACGTTGCACTGCCTTGAAGACCACGGCCCAGGCCTGTCACACGCACTAAGTGGTGATTGAATCCACCCTTTTCTCGTGAAAATGGCAATAGGTTACAAGCCAAAATTAGGCCTCTTCTTGCATTTGAGAGTTGTAGCTGTATTGTTTCCTAGAATATCTGATTGACGACATATACCACAGTACTTTTACATAGAAACCTTACTACATGATATTAAAATATTTTTGAGGAAATGCTGGAGAGCACTAAGCCAGTCCTTTAGATTATATTTCGTAAAAATTATTATTCCGCATTTTATAGTAGGGATAAAGGGAACATCCTCCTTGGGTTTTTATTATTTTAATTTTTTGCCTTTTTCATGTCTCCGTTACAAGTTCTTGGTTCTTTTCATAATTAATCAGAATTAATGACCTCTCAGTACTCTGAAATGTCTTACCTAGTCCACCTTTTCCAAGAATTATCAGAGAGAGTGAGTAGCTAGCATTTACTGTATGGGGTGCTGGGGTAAGTGCTTTACACGTATTTTTACACGTATTGATTTGTTTAATCCTCACAGGAACCATATGAAATAGGTCGGTGGTTTTCAAAGTGTTCTTTTGTCTGCAACCCATGCTAATGCATTTCATCATCATGATCCAGTAACAAACATCTTTATATATAACAAACAAAAGTGTCACCAATTAATGTTAACGCTGCAACCTACTCTATTTTCTTTTCTGCTCCTTTTTTAAAATACCAGTTTTGATCCGCTAAAGACTTCGTAGCCCACTAGCAGGTTGCAGGTCTCACAAAAAGTACTGCGGTGTGGTCCTTTTTTGCCCCCCATTTCACAGATGAGAAAGCTGACAGGTTAAGTGGACTGCCCAAGTGTCCCAGCCGGTGAGTGGCAGAGCTGGGATTTGAACAAGAGCACGGGTCTTACTTGGTTTACTAAACTGAATCATGCAGCAATACGACTTCCAGAAGGAAGTGGTCCTCAGGGTCATCGCCATCTTGCTTCTGTGATCAGGGGAAAAAAAAAAAGTACTTATAATACAAGTACTGTAACTCACCTCTGTTCTCCACCTGCCAAGAAGGAGCTGTTACGCCCAGCATAAGATCGGGAGAGGGATGGGACCCTGAAGATTTGGGACTAGGGGGTAAGGATCTTCTGGTCTTATAAGGGATTTTGAAAACTTGGGGGTGAGGCAGACATGTTTAATTAGGATTTTTTTTTTTATTAAGTAGTACTGTGTGACTTTGAGGAAAAACTCTCTTCTATCTCCCTTCAAAATTCTCAGTAAAATTACCTACTCGCTGATACTTGAAACCAGGATTTGATTTTGGAGGTTGAAGTCCAGCCTCAAGGCTGAAACCAAGCCAGCCTCACCTGGTAACACTTCAGCGCAGAAACGCCGTACGCTCAGCCAACATTTATTAATTGTCCATTGTGTCTCAGGCGCTGTCCTGGGTACAGGGAATCACAGATGAATAAGGTCTCCTGGACACAGTTCCTGTGCATGTTGACTGGATCAGAAGAAAAGCATCTTGTGGATGCTCATAGCACCTCTGCGGTGGACAGAAAGAAGCCTGAGTTGTTAGCATCTCACCTTGTGGCCAGGGGTTCCCTGGTCTCACAGCTCTTCAGCTCCGTGTGGGATCCCTGTGCGCTGAACAGCGCCTGGCACGTTGTAGACACTTGACTCGCAGCCAGGCAAGTCGGATTTCAGAACTCACGTCGGGGACTCAGCTGCTTTCCATCTGCCTGTAAAAGTGTGAATAAAAGTGCGACCGTTCACGTGGAGAGGCTGCCTTCCGAGGGGTGTCCATGAGCATGGTATACTGCACTTCCTGAAGTCGGCCCGGTGCCCAGTGATCCGCCTGTGCAAACATCAGCCAGCCGACTGGCACATTCCACTCCCTCTGCCCCCGACTGAGTAACATTTCAGTGTCCTGATTCCTTGACCCTGGGGGGCAAAGGGGAAAACATCTGTTTCGTCCCTCTGTTCTTCCAAACCCACAGAGCTCCTCCAAGCAGCCGGGGTTTGAAAGAAGCCCTTTGCCTGCCCTGACGGGGACCGGTGGGGCTGTGCGTCAGCCACACCTAGGGATGCACCGTGACGGAGGCCGCAGAGAGGCTGAGGGCAGCCGAGTCATCCAAGCAGAAAGCACGTCTAGGAGCAGATGTGCCTCCTGCAGAGCCGAGGGAGTCGTGAGGGGCGGGAAGTGCCGTGTATCTGGAGATGGCGGCGGGAGAGGGTGCTTTGCGGGGCAAGTACCCTTCTGCCTGGATTCCACCTCGAAACACAGGGGGACCAAGCAGTCAAGGGGGGACACGCGCGCGAGCCGGCTCCGTGTGCGGCACCGGCTCCCGGGCAGCAGTAGCAGTACTTCCGTGGACTCCGTTGTATCCGAAATCTGCAGGCTGCCCTCTGACTGGATGAGTAATGTTTGTTTACATTTGGAACGGGGCTGGTGCCTGGTCACGGATGCCCTTGCCGTGTCGGCGACCCCTGTTCTTTTTAAAGGGTGTTTTCTTGGCTGTACGGCAGCCTGAGAGGGCTCCCCCTGCTGGCTGTGGCTGGTAGAACCTGAACGGTTAGGTCCCGGGGCTTGTATAGATATTTTTCACGTAGGTGCACGTGGGCTCCTGGAGCCCAGCTCTCAACTTCCCAATGTTCTTCCCGCAGCCTCCCTGAGCAGCCTTCTGATCACACCGTTCCCGTCTCCAAGCTCCTCTACGTCCTCCTCCAGCAGTTACCAGCGCCGCTGGCTTCGGAGCCAGACCACGAGCTTGGAAAACGGCATCATTCCCAGGAGGTGAGCTGGGTTCCCCTGGCTGTGCAGGGCACTGGGGCGGGCGGCCCGGCGATGCTGGCGGACACTGCACTCACTTGCTGTCACCACAAACGGGCCGGAGCTTTCCGCTCGGCTTCAGCGCAGCCTGGAAGTTCACAGGTGAGAGGTTCCGGGAAAGACCCTGGGACTACCTGGGTAGATTCGGCATTGGTTTCAAGTGAATGTGTGCTCTCTTTGCACTGGGTCCCTTCCAGGCGCAGCCTTCGTAAGTTAGAAGGCTGGAACAAATCTTTCCTTGGTTTACGGTGACACCAGTGTGGTCTTTGAAAATATATGAACTCAAGGATGGCTAATTTCTGGTGAAACAAATTCTTAAACAGTCAACGGTCTGATTATGAATAGAGACAGCGTCGGGATACTCTCTGCCTTCCTTTCAGTTGGTTCTCAGATCTAAAGTTTCGTTACGTTTTTGGCTTATGATGATGTTACATCAGTACCTTCCCACCTCTTCTTCCTACAACCCAGAAACTTAAAGGGGAATTAAGAAATGAAGGAATTAATTACCTATGAAAAACCCACATGACAGTTGGTTACCTTAGTAAGTGAATAGAGGTCGGCATGTGTTGGCTCTGAGAAGGGGTAAAGAGCTGGCTGCAGGCCTGCACTTCAGGAGCTCACAGAGACGATGCTCACGTAAACAGTGGTGTGAAGAAGGTAAGTGCTAAACGCTCAGAGGGGCATGGGGGTGTGCGGCCCGGGGGCGGGATGCAGCCTCGCGGGAGGTCTTGGGGTTTGGGCAGCCTTCGTGAAGGGGGGGACCTGAAAGCACAGGCTTAGAAACGGGGGAGCCGAGGCGTGTGCAGGGCATCAGGCTGCTGGCCCTCTTCTCCCAAAATTAACATCACGTGTTAGTTTTGTTTGTTTGTTTGTATTTAAAGAAACATTATGTTCCAGGGCTTCAGGCATTTTCAGAATAATCTATAACATGAATGTAAGGCTTTTCCATTAAAAATATTTTACTTACAAAATATAATAGAAATAATAGTGATACGTGACTATTATCACAAAGTTATAAATTACTAAAATGTTTTGGTGTAAAAATTTTATATAATATAATCAATAGTAATACTTCAGTCACTATCTTCATTCATCGTAAGTTTTTGCTGGCTCACTTTTCTGCACATTCATTCGTTTAGGTCATCAAAATGTGTACGTCAATCGACATAATTGAAAGCAGCATTAGTCACTCCTGGCAAATGCAAGCTGATAAATAATTTTTGATAACTTTTTTATTTTGGGAAAGTTCTATGTGCGCATTGAAGCTGTTACTGGAGCTTTATAGGTTATAACAACATTGAGATGAATTTGTAATAAACCTTAAAAATATAAATTTTGGGTTGTTTGGCCTGAGGTGATCCAGCACTGGAGGCTACAGGCTCTTTCTTGAGGCTAATGGCGGACTCTGGGAGGGCTAACGCCAAGGAGTACTTCCCAGAACTTCTGCTACCAGTGTCCTTGTCCCCACAGTGAGACACAGCCACCCCCCACCTCTGCAGGAGACCCCCCAACACTAGCCAGCCGTGGGGCTGACAGGGTCTCGGTGCTCTGGCCGGGTGTCAGGCCTGAGCCTCTGAGGTGGGAGAGCCGAATTCAGGACATCGGACCACCGGAGACCTCCCAGCTCCACGTAATATCAATGGGTGAGAGCTCTCCCAGAGATCTCCATCTCAACGCTAAGACACAGCTCCACTCAACAACCAGCAAGCTACAGTGCTGGACACCCTATGCCAAACAACTAGCAAGACAGGAATACACCCCCATCCATTAGCACAGAGGCTACCTAAAATCATACTAAGTTCACAGACACCCCAAAACACACCACCGGATGTGGACCTGCCCACCAGAAACACAAGATCCAGCCTCATCCACCAGAACACAGGCACCAGTCTCCTCCACCAGGAAGCCTACACAACCCACTGAACCAAACTTACCCACTGGGGACAGACACCAAAAACTACAGAAACTATGAACCTGCAGCCTGCGAAAAGGAGACCCCAAACACAGTAAGTGAAGCAAAAAGAGAAGACAGAGAAACACACAGCAGATGAAGGAGCAAAGTAAAAACCCACCAGACCAAACAAATGAAGAGGAAATAGGCAGTCTACCTAAAAAAGAATTCAGAATAATGATAGTAAAGATGATCCAAAATCTTGGAAATAGAATGGAGAAAATGCAAGAAACGTTTAACAAGGACCTAGAAGAACAAAAGAGCAAACAAACAATGATGAACAGCACAATAAATGAAATTTAAAATTCTCTAGAAGGAATCAATAGCAGAATAACTGAGGCAGAAGAACGGATAAGGGACCTGGAATATAAAATAGTGGAAATAACTACCGCAGAGCAGAAAAAAGAAAAAAGAATGAGAAGAATTGAGGACAGTCTCAGAGACCTCTGCAACAACATTAAACGCCCCAATATTCGAATTATAGGGGTCCCAGAAGAAGAAGAGAAAAAGAAAGGGACTGAGACAATATTTGAAGAGATTATAGTTGAAAACTTGCTTAATATGGGAAAGGAGATAGTTAATCAAGTCTAGGAAGCACAGAGAGTCCCATACAGGATAAATCCAAGGAGAAACATGCCAAGACACATATTAATCAAACTGTCAAAAATTAAGTACAAAGAAAAAATATTGAAAACAGCAAGGGAAAAACAACAAATAACACACAAAGGAATCCCCATAAGGTTAACGGCTGATCTTTCAGCAGAAACTCTGCAAGCCAGAAGGGAGTGGCAGGACATATTTAAAGTGATGAAAGGGAAAAACCTACAACCAAGATTGCTCTACCCAGCAGGGGTTTCATTCAGATTTGACAGAGAAAATAAAACCTTTACAGACAAGCAAAAGCTAAGAGAATTCAGCACCACCAAACCAGCTTTACAACAAAAGCTAAAGGAACTTCTCTAGGCAGGAAACACAAGACAAGGAAAAGAACTACAATAACAAACCCAAAACAATTAAGAAAATGGTAATAGGAACATACATATCGATAATTACCTTAAATGTAAATGGATTAAATGCTCCAACCAAAACACTGTCTGAATGGATACAAAAACAAGACCTGTATACATGCTGTCTACGAGAGACCCACTTCAGACCTAGGGACACATGCAGACTGAAAGTGAGGGGATGGAAAAAGATATTCCATGCAAATGGAAATCAGTAGAAAGCTGGAGTAGCGATTCTCATATCAGACAAAATAGACTTTAAAACAGAGTATTACAAGAGACAAAGAAGGACAGTACATAATGATCAAGGGATCAATCCAAGAAGAAGATATAACAATTGTAAATATTTATGCACCCAACATAGGAGCACCTCAATACATATGGCAAATACTAACAGCCATAAAAGGGGAAATCGACAGTAACACAATCATAGTAGGGGACTTTATCACGCCAATTTCACCAATGGACAGATCATCAAAAATGAAAATGAATAAGGAAACACAAGCTTTAAATGATACATTGAACAAGATGGGGACTTAATTGATGTTTATAGGACATTCCATCCAAAACCAACAGAATACACTTTCTTCTCAAGTGCTCATGGAACATTCTTCAGGATAGATCATATCCTAGATCACAAATCAAGCCTTCATAAATTTAAGAAAATTGAAATCGTATCAAGCATCTTTTCCAACCACAACGCTATGAGATTAGAAATCAATTACAGGGAAAAAAACGTAAAAATACACAAACACATGGAGGCTAAACAATACGTTACTAAATAACCAAGAGATCACTGAAGAAATCAAAGAGGAAATCAAAAAATACCTAGAGACAAATGACAATGAAAACACGACAATCCAAAACCTATGGGATGCAGCAAAAGCAGTTCTAAGAAGGAAGTTTATAGCAATACAATCCTACCTCAATAAACAAGAAAAATCTCAAACAATCTAACATTACACCTAAAGCAATTAGAGAAAGAAGAACAAAAACCCCAAAGTTACCAGAAGGAAAGACGACATAAAGATCAGAGCAGAAATAAATGAAAAAAAAAAGAAGGAAACAATAGCAAAGATCAATAAAACTAAAAGCTGGCTCTTTGAGAAGATAAACAAAATTGATAAACCATTAGCCAGACTCATCAAGAAAAAAAGGGAGAAGACTCAAATCAACAGAACTAGAAATGAAATTAGAAATGAAAAAGGAGAAGTAACAACTGACACTGCAGAAATACAAAGGATCATGAGAGATTAATTACTACAAGTAACTATATGCAAATAAAATGGACAACCTGGAAGAAAAGGACAAATTCTTAGAAAAGTACAACTTTCCAGGACTGTACCAGGAAGAAATAAAAAATATAAACAGATCAGTCACAAGCACTGAAATTGAAACTGTGATTAAAAATCTTCCAACGGACAAAAGCCCAGGACCAGATGGCTTCACAGGCAAATTCTATCAAACATTTAGAGAAGAGCTAACACCTATCCTTCTCAAACTCTTCCAAAATATAGCAGAGGGAGGAACACTCCCAAACTCATTCTACGAGGCCACCATCACCCTGATACCAACACCAGACAAAGATGTCACAAAGAAAGAAAACTACAGGCCAATATCACTGATGAACATAGATGCAAAAATCCTCAACAAAATACTAGCAAACAGAATCCAACAGCACATTAAAAGGATCATACACCATGGTCAAGTGGTGTTTATCCCAGGAATGCAAGGATCCTTCAATATATGCAAGTCAGTCAATGTGATAAACCATATTAACAGATGGAAGGAGAAAAAACATATGATCATCTCAGTAGATGCAGAGAAAGCTCTCGACAGAATTCAACACCGATTTATGATAAAAACCCTCCAGAAAGTAGGCATAGAGGGAACTTTCCTCAACATAATAAAGGCCATATGTGACAAACCCACAGCCAACATCGTCCTCAATGGTGAAAAACTGAAACCATTTCCACTAAGATCAGGAACAAGACAAGGTTGCCCACTCTCACCACTCTTCTTCAATATAGTTTTGGATGTTTTAACCACAGCAATCAGAGAAGAAAAAGAAATAAAAGGGATCCAAATCAGAAAACAAGAAGTAAGACTGTCACTGTTTGCAGGTGACATGATACTATACATAGAGAATCCTAAAGATGCTACCAGAAAACTACTAGAGCTAATCAATGAATTTGGTAAAGTTGCAGGATACAAAATTAATGCACAGAAATCTCTTGCATTCCTATACACTAATGATGAAAAATCTGAAAGAGAAATTAAGGAAACACTCCCATTTACCACTGCAACAAAGAGAATAAAATACCTAGGAATAAACCTACCTAAGGAGACAAAAGACCTGTATGCAGAAAACTATAAGACACTGATGAAAGAAACTAAAGATGATACAAACAGATGGAGAGATATACCATGCTCTTGGATTGGGAAAATCAACATTGTGAAAATGACTCTACTACCCAAAGCAATCTACAGATTCGATGCAATCCCTGTCAAACTACCAATGGCATTTTTTACAGAACTAGAGCAAAAAAATTCACAATATGTATGGAAAGACATAAGATCCCGAAGAGCCAAAGCAATCTTGAGGAAGAAAAATGGAGCTGTAGGAATCAGCCTCCCTGACTTCAGACTATACTACAAAGCTACAGTAATCAAGGCAGTATGGTACTGGCACAAAAACAGAAATATAGATCAGTGGAACAGGATAGAAAGCCCAGAGATAAACCCGAGCACATATGGTCACCTTATCTTTGATAAAGGGGGCTAGAATATACAATGGAAAAAGACAGCCTCTTCAATAAGTGGTGCTGGGAAAACTGGACAGCTACACGTAAAAGAATGAAATTAGAACACTCTCTAACACTGTACACAAAAATAAACTCAATATGGATTAAAGACCTAAATGTAAGGCCAGACACTATAAAACTCTTAGAGGAAAACATAAGCAGAATGCTATATGACATAAATCACAGCAAGATCCTTTTTGACCCACCTCCTAGAGAAATGGAAATAAAAACAAAAATAAACAAATGGGACCTAAGGAAACGTAAAAGGTTTTGCACAGCAAAGGAAACCATAAACAAGACGAAAAGACAACCCTCAGAATGGGAGAAAATATTTGCAAATGAAGCAACTGACAAAGGATTAATCTCCAAAATTTACAAGCAGCTCGTGCAGCTCAATAACAAAAAAACAGCCTAATCCAACAATGGGCAGAAGACCTAAACGGACATTTCTCCCAAGAAGATATACAGGCTGCCAACAAACACATGAAAGGATGCTCAACATCGCTAATCATCAGAGAGATGTGAATCAAAACTACAGTGAGGTATCACCTCACACCAGTCAGCATGGCCATCATCAAAAAATCTAGAAACAATAAATGCTGGAGAGGGTGTGGAGAAAAGGGAGCCCTCTTGCACTGTTGGTGGGAATGTAAATTGATACAGTCACTATGGAGAACAGTATGGAGGTTCCTCAAAAAACTAAAAATAGAACTACCATATGACCCAGGAATCCCACTGCTGGGCATATACCCTGAGAAAACCATAATTCAAAAAGAGCCATGTACCAAAATGTTCATTGCAGCTCTATTTACAATAGCCAGGACATGGAAGCAACCTAAGTGTCCATCGACAGATGAATGGATAAAGAAGGTGTTGGCACATACTTACAATGGAATATTACTCAGCCATAAAAAGAAACGAAGTTGAGTTATTTGTAGCAAGGTGGATGGACCTAAGCCTGTCATACAGAGTGAAGTAAGTCAGAAAGAGAAAAACAAATACCGTATGCTAACACATACATGTGGAATCTTAAAAAAAAAAAAAAAAGTTCTGAAGAACCTAGGGGCAGGACAGGAATAAAGACGCAGATGTAGAGAATGGACTTGGGGACACAGTGAGGGTTAAGAGTAAGCTGAGACGAAGTGAGAGAGTGGCATGGACATATATACACTACCAAACGTAAAATAGATAGCTAGTGGGAAGCAGCTGCATAGCACAGGGAGATCAGCTCGGTGATTTGTGACCACCTAGAGGGGTGGGATAGGGAGGGAGATGCAAGAGGGAGGGGGTATGGGGATATATGTATACATACAGCTGATTCACTTTGTTATACAGCAGGATTGTAAAGCAATTAGACTGAAATAAAGATGTTAAAAAAAAAGAAAAAAGCATAAATTTCAGTACATCTGGATCAGACGATTCTTATGGAACATTTTGCTAAAGATTCAGTTCTTCACACACATCCATTTTGTGTAAGTCTGAATTGAATTTTAAATGTATCTTTATGCACGGTTATTTTAATGTTTCCTCTGCCATTTCCTGTGACTTACAGAGGTCTTACAAGAAACTGGAAGTGTCTTCATGGGCTGCATATAATTCAGAATGCCTGTTTACGCACTGTGTCACTACATCGTCAGTTATACGGAAATTTAATTTTAAAATGGGCTTCATTTCTAATAATTTCTTCTTCTGAAGCTTCATATGAAAGTTGTGGGTATTTTCTATCCAATGCAGCAATCTCTACGTTCAATTTCTGTTTCTGTGCCTGTGAATATTTGCTTTGCAATGTTGCTGCAGTTTTCAAAACGAGATATTAACAAACTCTTTAAAGAATTCTAGTAACTCCCTGATGTACTTTATCGTATTGTGAACCGTAGGCTCTTCCTTTGTGATAGTTTACTGCCCTGGGGCTCAGGACGAAGAGCTAAGTGTTGTGCAGACTCCACAGGGGTGGGCTCTGATGATGGACAGACAGGCTGCCTCCCCCTCGGTCCGTGCCTTGCCCCAGCCCTTCCCCCCTCCCATGGCCGTGCCGTCTGCCGCCGCCGCCGCCTATCTGGGCCCAGGTCCCAGCCTTGGGGCCTTGTAGCACCGCCTTGGTTCTGGACTTGTGGGTGTGTGCCTGACCCCAGGCCAGTGACCCAGCTTCCGACCCCGCGCCGTGTGCTCGGCTGCCTGGCGTCTGCCCTGCCCACGCCCATGCGTCATCACCCCATCAGACTTCACTTCCAGAGCGCAAGTTAAAGGTGACACGGTTAAGAATCAAGGTAGCACCCAGAGAACGTCACCGGGAGCCTGGGCCCTCCTGAGAGCAGCCCCGCAAGGCGGGGGTGGGGGGGCGCAGGCTGTGCGCCGGTGGTCCTGGACTCGCCCTTGCCTGACGCCCAGGACGGAAGAGCCGCGGGCGCTCAGCTTCGGTCACTGTGCCCGTGAAGACCCTTCGATTACCGGGGTCGCCGCCCGTCTCTCCCTTGTGGCAGGTGTGTGGGCGGGGATTAGTTTCTGACGCGGGACCGGAGAACACTGGGTACCAGGGATGCGATCGCCTCCGGCTCTGAAAGGAAGTCACCGCACTCAGTGACCTGCTTCCTGAGAGAGTGCAGGGCGGCCAGGGAGGATCTTCACAGTCTTACGGTTGGTTGCTCGCTGACCCCCGTGCCACGTGGGGAGCTTCGGCGACCGGCGGGTGGGGGGAGTCGGCGGGGGGCAGTTTACCCGCTGGCGCAGAGGTGCTGTCTGTGGAGGAGAGAAGCTGCGGATTCCCCCCTTAGTGCGGCTGGTAAAACCCTAAAGAAGCAGGTATGACGTCCCAGAAAGTCTTTGGCCCGGAATTGTAAACTGAATAACCAGAAAGAGTCGCTGATGAGATGTTCCTTGACCTGCAGAAATGGCGATTTCATATGTACCAACATAACCCGTAGATTCCGCCTCCATTCAGAGCTGACATAACCAGTCAGACTGAGCAGTCCTGAGGCCAATTACAAGTCACTGAGATGTAGTTAAATAGTCAGTTTTTGCTTTATTTAGGATCTTGAAGTATTTACAAGGTATGTAAATGCTCATTCATGTGTCAACAAAATTCTATTTGAAAAATCCAGTGTGTAGCGTGGTCTTCCCTTGACTTGAAGGCCTGTCAGCTGGTGTGACCGCTCCCAGCCCGTTCCCCCAGTGGGTGGGTCAGACGTGGCGCCAGAGCCCCTGGTCACTCCCAGTGTCCGAGCAAGGAGCCAGGGCTAGCAGACAGAACCCCTGGGCTGTGACTCCGGCGTGGTCACTGAAAAGCTTTCTGTTTTGAAGCAGGTTGGTTAGTCACTCTGCCCCAGTTTTCACATTTGCAGAATGGTCTGTGTATCTTACCTGTTGCCTTGAGGGTAAAGCTAGGATGAAGTAGTTGTGTGCAGACTTAAATTTTTTAAGACGTTCTGAAACATGCTTTCATTGTAGATTGATCTTAAAAGTATATTTACAAATACCGCATGACCTGATTTATCCCAGTTTGCGTGGTTGATCCAAGACGACAGGTTGAATGAAGCTCAGTTGCTTTAGAATTCAGCAGAGACATAGGGAAGCGAGTAAGAGGCACGCACGCCGTTAAAGCCGCGGGTGTTTCTCAGAAGTTCGGCAGACGGCACCGTCCGCTGTGCTAGGTGCACTTGGCTGCTGTTTCTGGGGTGGAGCTGAAGCTGACACACATCTGCAGAGGGCTCAGTGGTCGCTGCGGTCTGATCACTAAGGACCACGCTGGCCAAAGATGAGTGGACTAATGGAGTCATTTTACTTCTGCAAAAGGGGGGAAGTAGGAGATAACGAAGAAGAAAGGGTTGTAAGAAAGAACTGGTGTAGCAGAAGCTCAGAATTTCCTCTACAGAATAGGTGTAAACTGGTGCGGAAAAACAGAGTTATAGGACGAGCACTCTGGAAAAGAAGAGGGAGCATGGTTTGCAGTTAAGTAAAGTGGTAAGAGCGCCTCGAGAATTTCTTCCTGACGAGCACATGGTTAGGATCTAGGGATTTCTAAGAGAAAGCAATTGCTGGTTTATTTTAACGGGCAGCGTTCACAAAAGCATCTGGAAACCACGTCCCTCCTGCGCCATGTCTGTTGGCGAGGACTTTTACTGATTTACCAGCCACACCTAAGTCTCCGGCATCTTGCTTAAAGTGGAGCAAAACAATGACATATCCCTCTGAGGTTAGGGCAAGATGTCTTCTCCTTTCCTTTAAAAATAAGATAGCTTTCCTGACCATAAAACTTCTGATGTGTGTTATGTTTTTAAGACGTGGGTATGTTGGAAATCACGGGAACATTACAGGCTGTGAGCAGGGCACTACAGAACAAGTTAAAGACCAAGAAGGGGGCTTCCCTGGTGGCGCAGTGGTTGAGAGTCCGCCTGCCGATGCAGGGGACGCGGGTTCGTGCCCCGGTCCGGGAAGATCCCACATTCTGTGGAGCGGCTGGGCCCGTGAGCCATGGCCGCTGAGCCTGCGCGTCCGGAGCCCGTGCTCCGCAACGGGAGAGGCCACAGCAGTGAGAGGCCTGCGTATCGGTTAAAAAAAAAAAAAAAGACCAAGAAGGAGGATGGCTGCCTCAAGTCCCATGAGCAGACGTGACCGTTCGGGTGTAGTTTGTAGTAAAGGAGGTGGTGTCCCAAGCTTGGTGACAGACAAGGCTGAATGGTGGAGCCTGGGAGAAAGAGAAGGCTCCCTGCACGCCTACCATGTGCCAGGCTAGGCGCTTTCATTTGCAGTGTGATGTCCTTTGCTTTGGTGTCTTTGTAGAAGAAAACAAACTAATTAAAAAACTTTTTTTCACTCTTGCCGTTAGCAGCTATGTGGTTCAGACTAGTTAAAGTAGAGATACGGATTGGCCATATTTGTGAGGCTTACCCCTTACGACAAATTGAATACATATTCAGAGTTTATTGGCTTCTTTTATCCTAGAAGCAGAGTCTCTGCAAAGAATCTTAAGTTGGTCGAGGATCTGACTGTAGCAAAAGCGAGGTGGGTCTTTCTGCTCGGGGGGTTTCCCAGAGAGTATCCCCAGTCGCATGGCTTAATCTCAGCATTTACAGGAGTAACTTCATCTAATGGTTTTAATAACCTTGGGAAAGTAAGCCTCAGCTACTAGTAAATGTCCAAACGTGATGCCTGGGTCACACAGAATACCACAGAGGACCATGTCTCCTCAGATGTTCTTATCCATCGGTATCTATCAGCTAACGGATGCTTCACACCCCTTCCTAAATGCGGCCAATCTGATGTAACATAGTCCAAGGGAAAAGGGCTAAGCGTCTAACAAGAGGACGTTTGAAATTACTTTCAGTTCTCACTTAAGTTTCTTTTTGCGTTAGGCTAGCACTGAGTGTCAGGCGGAGGTTTGCATTTTCACGACGGAGTCTGATGCAGGAGGACAACCTGGCAGTAGACACACTCTGAGTTAGGACCGCGTGCCCGGATCGGCCACCAGGGTGTCGCCCTGGCTTTACGGTTCGTCCTCGGTGTGGTTCACTGATGCAGCACGACTCCCAAAGCCCCTTCTCCTTCCAGGTCAACGGATGAGACGTTCAGCTTGGCCGAAGAAACCTGCAGTTCCAACCCGGCCATAGCTCGGAGGAAGAAGATTGCCATAAGCCTCATCTTTTCCCTGTGCGAGACGGAGGAAGCCCAGAGGAACTTCCAGGACTTCTTTTTTTCTCATTTCCCCCTGTTTGAGTCTCACATGAACAGGCTGAAGAGTGCAATTGAAAAGGTACTGAGAATGCAATCCATTGTCACACGGGGCTGTAAGGGTCGAGGGCTCTCTGTACCCGCTCGCTTTCCCAGGGCATGTAGATCGGCTGCAGCAGTGGTAGGAAGTTCCCTAGGCACACTGAAGTCAGGTACCAGATCCTGATTGCTTTGGGAAAGGGAATTACTGCCCCCAACGACTTCGGTCATGACTAGCTTGAGTGTGGGCTCTAACATCGTGTCTTATTAATAAAGCCCAGTAGATGGTTACGAAGGAATTTCTTCTCCACGTAACGTGGCTTGTTTTCTTTCCACCGAAGGCCATGATCTCGTGCAGGAAGATCGCGGAGTCAAGTCTCCGTGTCCAGTTTTATGTCAGCCGTCTGATGGAAGCTCTGGGGGAGTTCAGGTAAACTGGCAAGGTTTGGCAACCCCAGCAGGGGAAATTGGTGAGCAGCGGTAGCAGCGGCCGTGGATCTCGGGATGCGTGGAGACCACAGCTCGGGAGTGTGGGGGGCTAGCAGTTACTAGTCATTTTGGCAGCTCCTTCCTTTGAAGCTAAGGCCCAGTGGAGCAAAAAGTGTAAGCCACCAGCACTGAGTAATCCTCACGACTGCCAGAGAGACGGTCCCTGATGTGACTGTTCCTAACAGAGTGAATGGAGAAAACTAATATTCGTACGTCTCGTGTCATCTCCCAAAAGCCCTAAGAGTAAGCGCTCTTAGCCCATTTTACAGATGTGGAAACTGGAGGTTGAGATGCTTGTCCACAGCCTGAGTGGGGAGAGTATGCACGTCAGGGAGGTTACGCTCCAGTTTGCCAGGACAGCCCTGTGTGCACCCGGTGTCTTCCCATCGGTGTCCTGGTCAGGACATTAAGTTGTATGGCCACCCTAGCATGCCCTCACTGTCAGCTCCTAACTGTTGGTACTTGTGCCCCGGAGACCGGTTTTCTGGAGCTCTTGCCCCTCGTGTCTGGGCTGTAGCTGGGATCCATGGTCACCATGCTGAGCGGGGCTGTTGCAGCGCTTCTTAGGGCCAGTTTCTGGGTGTGGAATGGAATCGCACTTCAGAGCCGTCACGAGCTAATTAAGAGTCCAACCGTTCCTCTCTAGCCCAGGGATAAAAATGTTTACGATTCTTACAATGTTAGAACGTCTTTGTGATGCTTAAGGCAGAGGCTGGTGAACTCTAATGCTGCTTGGAGCAAAATCCCCACCCAGCCTTAGTTGAACCCTGGGTTGTGTGTAAAGTACTCAAGTAGCACGTTAGTCCTTATCTGGGGATCATCCAGACCCACGTCGCACATTTGAGAAATAGTGTGAAGCTGTGTGTTTCGATGGCAGTGGGGTGACTAGCGAACCTTCTATGGTTTGTGTGGGCAGCGCCGGGCGGGCTGTGGTCAGGCTCGAAGCTGGCTTGTGCTGGAGGGTCTGGACACTCATTTAGTAGAAGGTCCGGAATCTGAACGGACAGGACCTGAGGCCTCACTGTGGATAGACGGGTCTCATCCTTAACCTCAGCGACCTGCTGCTCCAGAAACAGCGACAGGATCACGTGTTAGCGTTGGAAACCTTGGTGTCAGTAAGCGAAGCCCAGGTCCACGTAGCTGTCACTTGTCACTGCTGGCTGCGCAGCAGGTGCTCTGCCTCGTGCCAGGGCAGGATCCTGTGTGTCCCAGCTCCTTGATGCACACGGCCGGAAACTCAGGTCAGAATATGCCTCGTGTACCCCCATCCGGGAAGCGGGGTGTCTCCTAGACGCAGAGGTGCCAGTGGAGATCCGAGGCTCGTTGGTGCGCTCCCTGGAAGGACTGCCACGAGCCACGCGGCCTGGAGCAGAGTCCCCGGCACGAGGCGCTCTCATCCGGACCTTGTCATTCAGTGCGTGTGTGTCTCCCGCAAGGAACTCCTTTACACCTGCAGTTTCCTAAGCCGTAAAGTGACACGGCCAGACTCGTCACTTTCCCTAACAGCTTACAGTTCTAAGAATTTGATTCTATTAGCCCGTGTAACAATCTAGTATATAATATGGTGAAGAAGAGCCATTTATTTGTGTTCTTTTTCATCTAAAGTGAATAGGGTGCTTTGGTTCAAAGAACAAAAGCACTAACCAGAAATTGGGTGACTTGAGTTCCCTCTGGTCACATTTTCAGTCTAGCATGTTTATTCTTTCTTCCTTTATTTTTTTCCTATGAAAACTGGCATAAATTCTGACACAAGGCATCGTGCAAATAAGTCTTTTTAAGGATGACTATTTTATATCAGTGGTTAGTATACCTTTCCTGTAAAGGGTCTGTGCCCCACGGCTGCTCAGCTTTGCTGTGGTGCAAACGCAGCGACAGATAATAGGGAGATGATTGAGCATGGCTGTGTGCCAATAAAACTTTATTTATAAAAAAAAAGGTCAGATTTGGCCTGTGCATCGTGTCCTAGTTTACCGACCCCTGTTTAATATTCTGCTTTGGATGCCTTAGGGGCTCCCTAGACCCAGGTGAGTGTTTTCTTCTAGATTCCTTTACACAGAGATCATCCACCGTGACATCTGTGACAGTTCCCTGTACCTTCTCTTCCGTAGAGGGACCATCTGGAGCTTGTACTCCGTCCCAAGGATAGCCGAGCCCGTGTGGCTGGCCATGATGTCCAGCACCTTGGAGAAGACGCAGCTGTGCCAGCGCTTCCTCAAGGAATTTACACTCCTGATAGAACAGATCAACAAGAACCAGTAAGCGGCGGCGCTCTGGAGCCTTGAATGCCAGTTCCGAGGCTGGTGTACGTGCTGTAGGTGACATGCCTCTTCCTGCATTGACTCACCCCGTTGTGTTTTCTCCCGTTTCTCCAAGGTTTTTTGCTGCCTTGCTGACCGCGGTCTTAACCTACCACCTGGCCTGGGTGCCCACCGTCATGCCCGTTGACCACCCTCCCATCAAAGCCTTCTCCGAGAAACGCACCTCTCAGCTGGTCAACACGCTGGCCAAGACACACCCATACAATCCTCTCTGGGCGCAGCTGGGTCAGTACCGTACAGAGACCATGTGGGACAGAATAGGAAAGACGGGAGCCTCTTCTGTTGCTATCCGCCATCCGGCCCGGCGATTCCCAGTTGTCACTGGGCTGCAGGGAACGGGGGACTGGCCCACAGACTCTACCTGTAAAGCAGCCCCCGTCCTCCCCTCCCCCCGCCAGAGCCTCGTCCTGCTCTTTAAAGCCACATAGGTCCGCAGCTGCTCCTCCAGTGGGGCTCCTTAACTCGGCACGGTTGACATTTGGGCCAGAAGATTCTTTGTTGGGTTAGGGGGGAAGAGGACTGCCCCATGCCTGGTCGGATGTTTAGCAGCATCACTGGCTTCTGTTCACCAGCTGCCAGTGAAAACCCCTCTTGCAAAGTTGTGATGGTGAAAAATGTCTCCAGACAATGCTGAATGTCCGCAGCGGGACAGGAGAGCCCCTGGCTGAGGACCACTGCCCTAGAGGGCGGACCGGATAGGAAGGAAGTCAGACAGAAAAGAGAGTAACACACTGTAGGATTTTGCCGCCTTTTAAGTTTGAGCTGAGGGCAGAGCCCTTGTCTTTCTCTCCATTGCCCCCTTAGCTGCTTCCTCCGAGCTTTGTGCTCAGGCCTGGCGCGGGGACCTGACGTGCCGCGGGGCTGCTCGTGGAGTGTGCGCTTGCGAGCCCAGGGCTCGGGGGTAGGAGAGGCGCGCTCCAGGGCCTGTCACTTGGCCGAGTCTGCAGTGACCCGTCAGGCCTACACATCCGCTCTGTCCCAGGCCCCGTCCCTCTGCGGGACCCAGGGCCCGGGTGACACGCTGCTCAGCCTTGGGGAGCCTGCTGCCCGGTGGAGGAGAAGGGCCGTGTTCAGAACGCCCCGATCACTCCTTTGCTGGGGTGAGCAGAAGCCCGCGAGGGATGCAGTGCAGTGCAGAGGGTGAGGACATGCGCAGACGGCTGGACCAGCTCCCAGCCTCCTGGGCAAGTGCCCTAACCCTCTGTGCCTCCGTTTCTCCCTCTGGGAGATGGGTGGTGATGGCTCATGGCTGCCGTGGGAGTTCCACTGCTTGTACGTGAAGCCCCCTGTGACCGGCACCGCTGTTGTGGATGTTGATACGGGGGAGGCACCAGGAGGGGGGGCATGGGGGGAGGGGGCCTTCAAGGAAGACACACTTGAGGAATCGGTAGAAGGGCAGCATTTTCCAGAAAATAACGGCAGACCGGGGAAAAGCACCGCAGTCTCGGGAAACAGCGTGTTGTAATAGTAGTGAAAGCTGCCACCATGGGCCAAGCACTGTTCTGGGTGCTTTCTGCACGTATTAATTAATTAGACTCTCATTCTAACCCTGGTACTGCGTCCTCACTGTATCACAGATAATAAAGCTGTCTTTCCCTGTGCCCGGGGTCATGAGATACGGGAGGTAATATGGTTAAAAAAAAGCCACAGACCCTAACATTTATCATCTCAGCCATTTCTAAGTGTGCAGTTCGGAGCGTTAGGTCTGTTCACATTGTTCACGCTCTTCTTCACCCTGTAAAATTACACCCGTGCAAGACAAAGGCATCCACTCTAAAATGAGTAGCTTCATCAGTCCTGGACTCGAGAAGTTGCCTTCAAGGTCAAGGTCCATTCAGCCTGTTACCTTAGTGATGCATTGTTCTGTGGAGTTCGGCTCTGAAGTAGCAGCACTGTTTCCATACACAGCTCTCCACTTCATACAGGTTAAACTGTCGTCAGTTGTATTTTAATAGCCTTCTTTGTTTTTACTTTTTCCCATTTATGACTTAGTTATTATAATGCACACCACCAAAAGTTAAATGCATTGCTAAAAACTGTCATTCTGAGTGGACGTTCCAAAGTGTTTTTTTTGGCCAGATTTTGGGTATGTAAATCTCGTCTTCCTTATTAACACTGGGGCTGATTTAACAAGAGTGTCTCATGAATTCCTGATGTGGCCGTGACACCCCGCAGCCATGGGCAGATGTGATCACAGGAAGTAACAGTAACACGCTCTTAGTCAAGAAAGTTTACTCAAACAAAAGTGCTTGTGCTGACATCAGACTACAGTTCTGAGTTTTCTGAAATCTTGCACGGTTTCTCAGTCAGTTGCAAAAGCCTCAGAGATAACGTTCTACTAAGCCTTCACCTAGCCCTTTTATTTATGTATTTATGTATTTATTTACTTTTGGCTGTGTTGGGTCTTCGTTTCTGTGTGAGGGCTTTCTCTAGTTGTGGCGAGCGGGGGCCACTCTTCATCGCGGTGCGCGGGCCTCTCACCATCGCGGCCTCTCTTGTTGCGGAGCACAGGCTCCAGACACGCAGGCTCAGTAGTTGTGGCTCACGGGCCTAGTTGCTCCGTGGCATGTGGGATCCTCCCAGACCAGGGCTCGAACCCGTGTCCCCTGCACTGGCAGGCAGATTCTCAACCACTGTGCCACCAGGGAAGCCCCACCTAGTCCTTTTATAGAGAGGATTGTGTGATATCACTCCTATCCTGCCCTTTGCCTGTTCTCAGGAGGCTTACCCTGGAAACCCTCTCTAGAGGGGGCACCTCTGATGCGTGCTGCCCCTTTTCCGTCAGCCTTAAACCTTAACACTGTGATTAGTCTTATCTAACAGATGCCTCTCCTCCTCCCGCCAGATGGAGTCCGACTTCCTGAGTTCTTATTTATAGCTGCTAACCATGCATCTCCTCTCCTTTATTTAGGATCTTTTCACATTTTGATTTATTCCAACACTCTGATTTTTCCTGCAATGCTTTCTGACTTAGGGTTGCTTATACAGATATGTAAATGAGATAAGGCCATGTAAAACACTCAGCACTGGGCTTGCGCAGTCAGGAAGTGTTGGCTTTTTGTTGTAATTGTCAATAATATTATTATCAAAATATGGAAGGTGCGACTTACCAAGTGTAATTGTCAGGTTTTATTACATGACATAATTTTAATAGGCACTGGACAGACACTTGCGATGAGGAACCTGCACTGATGGTTCGTTGACAGGTTTGCCTTTCTTCTTCCACTTTTAAGCCAAGTGTTCATGCTTCATTAGCCGGCTTTTAATCAGTGTGTCAGGGTATAAGTTATGGGACATTTTTCTCCAGTAGAATTTTCATGTGAAGTAATGGGAAAAAAATGAGATGCATTATTCCTGAGCAAGTGATTTTCTTCTTGTTAATCACATTGATTCTTCTTGGTGCCTGTGTGTATCGAGCGGACCATCTCATTCAGCGTTTTGCATTGACTCACTTCCGCTTTCTGTTCAGAGATCCCGCAATTTCACCCCAGGGCCTGTTGTCCTGGGGTTCTTCAAAAAGATCTCGCCATTCTAGTTTCCAAGATAAATTATTTGGTTTGGTCACATATTCAGGGCTCTGGCTTTATCCTTACCTTGGGGAGATGGGATCAGCCAGCCCACTGAGCTGCCCTGGAAAGGCCCAGCGAGCACCTCGAGGGACTGTGTACACAGCACTGCACCCTCTGTGCACTGGCACCGCACTGCCCCCAGTATACACCAGCACTGCACTGTCAGTGCACTGCACCCGATACACACGGGCACTGCACCTGAGCACCCAGAACAGGGCTGATCCTGGCAGGCCGACTTTACGTTGCAGAGGAAAACTGAAAGGTGGTCCTTCTAGGAATTACCTTTGTGCCTCAGTCAGGCGTGTGAAGAAGCGATGCTGGCCTGGGAGTAAGTCATTTGCATCTCTCCTGTTCGGGCTGACGTACCCTTGACACGCTCCCCCAGACGACTTGTCTTTCTGTCCACTTTGCCTCTAGGCGACCTTTACGGGGCCATCGGCTCTCCGGTGCGACTGACCCGCACGGTGGTGCTGGGGAAGCAGAAGGACCTGGTGCAGCGCATACTGTACGTGCTGACCTACTTCCTGCGGTGCTCGGAGCTGCAGGAGAACCAGCTGACGTGCAGCGGGGCCTGGGGGCCAGACGAGCAGGCGCTGGCGGGGGGCAGCATCACCACGGCCCTGGAGAGGGGCGAGGTGGAGGAGTCCGAGTACGTGGTGGTCACGGTGAGGAGCGAGCCCGCCCTTCTGCCGCCGCACACTGACACCGGAGACCTCTGTCCCCACCTCGCCGGACGAGGAGGCCGGGGGCCGGAGCAGAGCCCCGCGGCCCGCGGCACCCGGAGACCTCGGGGTGCGTCGTGTGGGGACGAGGAGAGTACGGAGGAGGCGCCCCGCGGCGGCTCCGCGAGACTCCCCAGCGGCGCAGGTGCGTGCGCGGGGCCGGCCGGCGGGGAGGGGTCGGGAGGGGAGATGCCCAAGAAGCTGCCCGACCGCTCGGCGGCCAGGCCGTGCCCTGAGGGGCGTCCCTGGGAGAAGGTCACCTTCCACATCGGGAGCTCCGTGTCTCCGGACTCGGACTTTGAAAGTCGCACCAAAGCGACGGAGGAGCGGCTGCGGGCCTGCAGGTGTGCAGAGCCAGCGCGCCGACCCCCGGCTGGGCCCGACGCGGCCCGGGAGACCCGGGACTGGCGGGCTCCGAGGTGCTCCTGGGCCCCCGAGGCGTTTGCGGGGGCCCGCGGCGTCAGGACCGGGGCCGCCAAGGAGGCTACGGAGACGCCCGGTGCACCTGCCGCCCGGGGCGCACCTGTCGACCCCGCGCACGTGCCAGTGAAGCCGTGGGGTCGGGGCGGGGAGAACGCGGACGGGCCTGCGCCGAGCGGGTGCGCGGCCGCAGTGCCGCGCGAGGACGCCGGCTTCAGGCGGGTAGGAGGTCTCCCCAGGAACGAAAGCTCGGACAGCGCCCTCGGCGACAGTGACGACGACCCCTGTGCGCCGGCCTCGCCGGACCTGGGTCCCGGCAGTGACGGTGACAGTGAGCATGACCGGCCCGAAGGGTCGCCGGAGGTGGAGCTGCCGCTGCCCAGGTAAGGCCGGCGGCGGGCCGGGCCGGGGAGATGATGTGTGTCCAGCTGGCACCCACCGGCACCGCTGCTGTGGGCTGCTACAGGGCAGGATCATTCTCTCCAAGCATTAGTGTCCCCAGACCGGCCTGCCCTTCCTTAGCCCAGCTCTGAGCTGGGAGCTGGCGGCGGCTTTGCAGCTCTGGGGACACTGGGGGACGCTAAGGGGCGCGGGGGGCAGTGGGGAGCAGGGGTGTCATCTTCCGTCGTCCCCGCGGCAGATCTGTGGCCGCAGACACCCAGCCTGGGAGGTGGTGGGTGACATCCTGCGGGTCTCTCCTGCCTGCCGGTCAGAGCAGCCTGATGCGTCAGGAAAAGCCCCTCTTCCTGAGGCGCCGTCAGTTGAGGTTTGGTCCGTGAAGCAGTAACTAGAGATGCCTGCTGGCCTTTCGCTGTCCTGGCTGCACCCTGAGCAGGTGTGCCGAGTTCCTCAAGCCAGGCTTCGCCAGGATCCCCTCAGCACGCTCAGACTCCCCCTTTCTTCTCTCCACACGGTGGCTGGAGGATGCTCTGTGTGAGGTGCAGGCCCAGGCTCGCAGCCAGCCGCCAGAATAGTCATTTTTTCCTGCTCTTCCCCTTTAGGAAAACTCCTTTTTCCCTTCAACTCCCTTCTTTTTCCTGCACCACTGACCCACTTCCTGGAGGACTTGTGATCCGAACCACCCCGAACCTGTTTTTCTCACCTGTGCCACTGGGGCTCTGTTCCAGCTGCAGTGCAAGAAGGGAGCGCGTTTTCGCGGTGGGTCCTGATGGCCGGTATCATTTTAGGTCTCAGAGCGGCAGCGCCCCGAACGTGAGGAGCTTCGGCCGCTCCCTCCTGGCGGGCTACTGCCCCACGTACGTGCCAGACCTGGTGCTTCACGGGACCGGCAGCGGTGAGAAGCTGAAGCAGTGCCTGGCCGCCGACCTGGTCCACACGGTCCAGGTGAGCGATGCCAGCTGGTCGCCTCGGGCTGCTGACCGGGGCTGCCAGGGGTGTGCTTGGCAACGGGTGCGATCGAGGGATTGTCGCTGGAGATGCGGGCAGGGTTGCAGGAACCGGCGAGGCTGGTGAGCCACCCGGGGATTAGCAACAGCTGGAGGCTGTGAGCGCACCGGGCGGGCAGCAGTGGGGGAGGCGGCGGGGCGGGGCGGGGGGCCGCCTGGCTGCAGGAGCACGGCAGGGGCGGGGACCTCACCTCGCTCCCCTCCAGCGTTTGAGCTCTCTTGGTGCCCCCCGTTGGCTGAGCCCAGCCAGAAGCCACAGAGCAAGGTCGTAGCTGATGCAGACGCGGTCCCAGGGCCCACAGAGGTCACCTCCCGAGCCACCCGAGTGAAGGGCGGGTGGGTGGAGCAGACAGAGCAGTCAGCACAGATGGTGACAATTGTGTGCCTTCATGGGGAGGGCCGAAAGGATGTCACATATGGTTTGCCTCTTAGCCGCTCCTTGCAAGATCCTAAAAGTAATTTATTTAACTGATGTGTCATTAAGTTCGCTTTGATGGCTGCATGAGAATGACTGTGTAGGGATTAACAAGTCTCCCTGCAAGATTTCCTTGTGGCTGCTGCTAAACGCTTCTCCGCTCTCTGCAGCGCGACAGGGACTGAGCGGCGATGGAAGTGCTGTCGATCTGACAGGCGTGTTTTCAGTTGAGCTGCTCTTGGACAGATGTGCAAAAATAGCTGTTTTGCATTGGAAACATACTGTATCTTGGGCAATAGGGAAAGTTCTCAGCGCATTAGGAAAATTGGAACTTGGCTAGCTACCTTCCTCCTCGCCCAGCAAATCCTTTTGGAGAGGTGGACAGACGGCAGTGCGTGCTGCCTTTGACCTTGAGCTTCTCCTCTGTGAAGACCAAACGCCCATCAGGCACAGGCCAGGCAGGCTGGAGGTGTTGCTGTGAAATGGGAAGAAAAGCCCGGTGGTGAAGCAGATGCGCTCACCCCCCTGAACGGGGAGGGAGGGAGATGGGGAGAGGGCGGCCTGAGGCTGGGGGCCCGCCCAGTGTGGGCGTTGGTACCGCGATCCTGACTCGCCCTGCTTTGTGCTTGGCCACCACCCTCCCCAGGCTGGCCCTGGAAGGAAGCAGTGCCATTAATATTCTATCTTCATAGTCGTCAAGAGCACTGTGTCCTTGCCTGTCACCTCAGAGGCCCGTACGTCGGTGACCTCGGAGAAGGGAGATGCCCTCCTTCGACGACGCTCTTTCGGGGTCGGCTGAGCCACGCGTGGAGGCTCAGTGGTTCTAGAGCCGTGCATATGTTTAGTGCATGTTTAGCGCCCGCCCCACCGTGGACACGCATCTATCGACTGATAGCCCGTCTTGCCCTTATTTGCAAAACCATACACGACACTTTTTATATCTTCCATAGGCTGACAAGTTCAGAGGTTTGTGTATTAGGTTTCCATGGTGACCATCTAGCTCTATAATTCTTATATTTAAGAAAACAAAATCATGTTTCCTCTGTTTGTAACTCTTAAAGACTTGTCATCTCTCATTTTCTCTTCCTTGCAGAAGTAGTGTTTTCACACTGCAGCTGTTCTCACCTCTGTAGACTGTGCAGTCAGCCTGAGAGATGCAAAGTTGCTGACCATAAAAACCTGTATTGTGTCAGATTGTGGGAACACGCCCCGTGCAGCCGGCTTGGGTGTTAAGAGGAAACTGTGAAGGGGCATAAACTATGTTCAGAAGTGTACTGCACTCAGGATGCGTCCGGTTAGCATTAGCGGAGTTCTCATGTCACTTTGGCACGTTCATCTTAATGGATTTGGCTTTTGAAGTAAGCGTTCCATTTAAACTGCTTTTCAGACTGGGGCTCTGCTCTGTGGCAGAGTTTAAATAAAAATTGCCGTTGACGAATATTTGTGGAAAAGTAAATTAGGAGGTTTGGGAGGGGTGCGTTATATTGAATTTACTGCCCCTAAAGCCTAGTAGTTATTTAAATTCTTGAGTTGTTATCAGAGGAAGACTCAAAGGCCCAAGAACAAGTACATGAGCAGAGTCAGGGCTGAAATAACAGCTTGCTGAGGAAGAGGGGCTCGGGATACATTGCTTTACTGTAATTTGCTTTCGAAAACCTGTTTTTCAGACGTTAATAATTTCTAGTGTTCACGCCAGACTTCATCCAGCTTTGAGATTCATAATTGTTTTTAGAGAAGGATTTTTAGTAACTGTTTAAAAGCAGTTGATTTACATTATTGATCTGTTCTCTAGGCCTGTGCACGATTGGATTGTAAAATCTGTCTTACGTAAATGCGTACTTTTGCAGCCTTGGTGGACCAGCTTGCGGAGATTCTTCTCTCACTGAGGCATCACATCTGGAGCTTCCAATACTAAGAATTTCTTTTTGTGCATTTCCTTATCCTAGTTTCTTATGAAAGAAAGCTGTATCAACTTTATTTCACTCATTTTGATTTTTATTACTGGCTTCCACGTGGTAAGATTCTGATGGTCTTTAAATATTTAAACACGTGTTCTTGTTTAATCCACATACTACCTCTGTTCCGTCACTGGAACTGTTTCTTTGCCTTCTAACATAGAGATTATACAGCTGCCTTCAATTAGGCTGAAGTCATATTTAGTTTCATTCTTTTCCTGCCGCATCTAAACGCGAATTCTTTCTTCTGTTTTCCTTTTGGCTTTAAATGGTGAGGTAGGAGAGGGGGGTGAGAGAGCCAGCTTCACTCTGCACCTGTGACTCTCAAGGAGCTTTTTCTCTCTTCTTTTTTTCTCATGTGTCTTGTCCGCCTGTGGGTACTGCTGACGGGGGCTGGGGCAGGTAGTAAGTTACGGGGCAGTGGAGGTGGTGGAGGAGACCGACTTGACACTGATGCTTTGGTGTTACCGCTTGTTCGCTGGTCGTCAGGTAAATCCATTGGCTTCGCTAAGCCTCAGAAAAATGTATTTAGAGGAACAGATAAAACGTAACCCAGCAGTTAAGAGTTTGGCTTCTAAAGGCAGGCAAACCTGAGATTGACCCATGGTTCACCCCTTGTGGCTTCGTGGCCTTGCGCAGGACTCTTTAATCGTCTAAGCGTCAGTTTCATTTTCTAGAAAATGACGGCAGTTAGAGGTCTGCCTGACGTCCGTGAGATGATGCACATCCAGTGTTGAACACAGCGTCCAGCACATTACTGAACGCCCGACAGACGGTAGCTGTTACAATGACACCCGTGCACGCACTTTGTAAATGAGTTTCCCAAGATGCTCCTGCTGGGGGTGGTGGAACAGAAGTGGGACCCATTCATTCAACGCTAACGGCGGCTGCTTTCCCTCCCCTGGTGGCTTCACGAGGAGCGGCCAGGCCGCTCCAGCTCTGTAGGGTCGGGTCATCGAGACCAAAATTAACATCATGTATTAGTGTTTCTTTTAACAAAAACTGTGTTCCAGGGCTTTGGGCGTCTTCAGAATACTCTATGAAACGAGGTATCGGTTGGATATGGCAGCCTCTTTCGTTTCTTTTTAAGAGTAGCAACAGACTGCAGAAATACGCAGAAATCAGCAGCGCAGCGGAGCAGCTTTGCTGACGGCTTGGCTGGGACGCGTGCCATGAGCACCTGATTGCCCGTGCAGCACAGTCAGCCAGGGAGCCGATGCAAGGACAGCGAGTCACAGCGACCGAAGGGCATCACTTTAGCACCGCGGGCAGCGCTGGGGTGGCCGGAGTCAGTAGCAGCCTTAGGTCCGTAGCGCTGTGGGGCAGACCTGCTGGCGAGACGGAACACGTCCCGGCGCGGGGTGGCGTGCACAGCAGGGCGCGGGCCTTCAGCACCGTCTGGCTCTTGGGGGCTGTACATATGGATGCACCTGTATCCCTGGGTTACGCCGTTAAAACGCGTTTCTTACCGCAGATGGGGGTTTTAAAAATACCTGAAAAAACTACCAATCTCTGGGTATCGCCGACCCCGGTCTGAGATCTTGGTGACCCCTCTCCTCCTAAGCTGCCCTCCACCTTCCAGCCTTGCACGTGGCCACGGAGGGCTCCTTCTCAAACGTGGCTTCTGTCGGTCACTCTTCTGCTCTCATAGGGGCCTGTTTCTTTATAGAGTGAAATCTAGGCTCCTTGGCTGGAACTGCCCCCTGTATGTGTTTCAGATACATACGCACACATGCAGCCCTGCTCTCCCGTGCGGCTCGGTCACACCGTGTGCCAGCCTGTAACGGCCCGCCCTCTCTCTCACCTCCTTGCCATGTGCGTTGCTCCCTCTGCCTCAGGCGCTGTTGAAGCAGCCCCAGTGCCTTTTGCAGGCCCCGTTCCAACGTTGCCCTTTCTCTGAACCTGCCCCAGGCCCTTTGCACGCGGTGCTTGGATATGCCTCCAGCATCTTTCTTCCACCAGGCCTGCGGGCATCTCTCCGTCCAGCGCCTGGCCCGGTGCCCAGGGATGCTGCACGGTCCCCCTGCGCTGGGCGGAGGAGCGTGTGTTCCTGCAGATGAAGCTGTGCCCCTGAGTGTGACCCTCCTTCTAAAGTAGAGAGACGTGGCAGAGAGTCTGCCTTTAAGACATAAAGGGGAAGAGTTCTCTGTTTGGACATGCCGCCTGGGGCCCTTTGTGTTCTTTTTCTTTACCTAAAGGAGAATAAAATGCTTATTATACGTCTCAAAGGCATCATTTCTCTTGCATCTTGTAAATATCGGGCGCATGGCTAATTTTATGTTTTCCCCAATTTTTTTCATTACATGCAAAGTATTTGGACATCTGTGCCATTCTCTGCAGAAAAATCTATGTACCAGCCTTCTTACGTTGTATTTTGGCGTCATGCACATCCTCCCATAACTGTTCTGATGACCCTTTTTGACCTTGAGCACCGCTCCTCGACTTCAAACTCTTTCTTTCCTCAGCATGTGACCGTCCTGACATTTAAGGCGTCCCCGAGGCTGCGCCCTGTGTCCACAAGTCCGCAGGCACAGACACACAGAAGGTCAGGGGTTTCCTCTGGATCCTGCCCCCCCGCCGGACCCTCCCCGCTCCCGCTGCCCCAGGTCCTGACGTCCTCACCTCCCAGGACCCCTCAACAGTGCCCGTGGTCCAGAATGATCGATTCGCTCTCCTTCTCTACCTTATCACAACTCGGAAGCCTTTAGAGACCGACATGGAGCCTGTTTCCGAGAGACACATATAGCACATGAAACAAAACAACTCCAACACGATGGGCTCATGGTCAGGGTGAGGGAGAGTGACCAGTACAGCCAGGGGCGTTAGCCCTCCTCCAGCAGTCCAGAGTAACTGTTGAGTAGGTATGTTTAAGATGGTTACAGTGATAAAAGAAGGAATTGGAATCTTTAAAAAGACCGTCTGTTATGACACACGACTATTTAGATTTGTAAAAGAGCCGAAGAGAGATGCTAAAATGGAAAAATGCAGTCATGGAAATTAAAACTCGGGGGAAGGTTAAAGAGCAGAGCAGATTAAATACAGCCAGAGAGGATTAGCGTTTGTGAAAGAGTGACTAGATGCAGAACTACCGCTTTGACTGTAGCTCAGAGACAGAGGCGCGTGAAAAAATGTGGAAGAGCAAGTAAGAGACCTGGAGGCTTGAGTGAGAAGGCTCTGTCGCGCACACAGAAGGCGGGAAAGAGAAACAGCCTTTGAAGGAAGAACGGCTGCGATCTTTCAGATGAAGTGAGCCCACTGACTCCCAAGTAGGGTAGATATAAACAAACCCTCGCTGAGCGGCAGGACATCAAAGACAAAGGACCCTTGTCAACAGCCAGAGAGGAGGCATGGCCCCTGTCCTTCAGGAGGTTGAACTCCAACAGGTGATTAAAGACATAAGCAGTGAAAGCAGAGCCCACAGCGGGGTGGGGGTGGGGGGCAGGGAGGCACAGGACAGCCTGGGGGCTTCCTGGAGGAGGTGACGTCTACAGTGGGGATGAGTGGAGAGAGGGCGAGGGGGCCGGGCTTCCCCAGGGGCTACAGACTAACCACAGGCGGAGCCGGCTCTGCTGCCACGGGAGCTTCTGTCTGTCTGTCTGTCTCTGTAACTGCTGTCAGGAGAGCCTGCATGCTGAGCATTTAGTGTTTAGTATCCTGGATGACTTTGTAGGCTGGAGGAAGTGTTGGAGAACGGCGAGTGGTAATCAGGTTCCTGTTCTCTGCGCGGATGTGAGACTGAAGGTTTTTAATAAAAACTGGCCAGCCATCCACACGTGTCTGCGTCCTGTAGGCGCCCTCGGCCGCCCAGAAGTGGGTGGACTGGCTAAGGACTGGCTCGGGTTGCTTAAGTCCTCGGTTCCAAGGACATGGAGGGGGGTTGGCCCCTACGGAGGTAGAAGAATAAAGACGGGGTCCGATGCCGTTTAACCAAGAGCAGGTGCTGAGACTATGGCCCTCAGGGCACTGATCGTCCATTTTCTCTCTGTGACCAATCCAAGGCTTCACTTGAAGCCATGTAAGAGCTGCTATCGTTAAGTCGTGGGGCTATAACATAACGGGGGGGGGGATTTCTTTGAAAGGTGTTTTGTCATGTCACGCTCTCTGACTCAAGTTCAGTTTAATAAAGTTGTAGAACTTGACAGAAATATCTTCTAGGAAGTGATGAGCAAATTGACACTCAGCTAATACCCAAGAATCTTACGTTTTATAACTCAGAGTGTTTCAGAGAAAAATAAAAGAAACAGAGAGGTTCTTCCCATTACCTGAGTCATAAATCACCTGCTCCCTTTGTGTGTGAGACAGGCCCCCAGTGGCTCACCCTGGTTGCTAATCTGCCCTGCTGTAGTCGGTGAGCAGATTGTAGAGCTGGCTGTGAGTACCAGCGTCCGTCTGCACACCTGTTACCTGTGATCCACGTGTGGGCTGGCATCTTTGAGGATTCACAAAGGATCGGTTTAGTTTTTTTCAATTATTTTTATTTTTGGCTGCGTTGGGTCTTCATTGCTGCGCATGGGCGCATGGGCTTTCTCTAGTTGCGGCAAGCGGGGGCTACTCTTTGTTGCGGTGCGCGGGCTTCTCACTGCAGTGGCTTCTCTAGTTGCGGAGCACAGGCTCTAGGCACGCGGGCTTCAGTAGTTGTGGCTCGTGGGCTCTAGAGCTCAGGCTCAGTAGTTGTGGCACACTGGCTTCGTTGCTGTTTGGCACGTGGGATCTTCCTGGACCAGGGGTCAAACCCGTGTCCCCTGCATTGGCAGGTGGGTTCTTAACCACTGCGCCACCAGGGAAGTCCCGAGGGGACTTTTTAGAGTATGTATTGGGCAATACCAGCAGCATAAAGATGGGAAGTTTGTTAGCAAAGTCATAATAGAGGTGACCGTGTTTTTTCCTCTTGTCATTATGTTGCAAGTGTCATTCCCAGTTGTTGCAATCTTGTCTTCCAAGGGATTTCCACCCTGACAAGCTCCTAGGGTTTCAAAGTAGAGGGCTTGGCAGGCTCACTGAGCTACGAGTCAGAAGCACTTGAATGAGTTCCTAGATTCTCTTTCTGACGTGCCAAGATACTTCATGAGCTCTCGTACTTCTTGTCCTCACGTTCCTTTCTGTAGAGCAGGACTGCATCCTGTGTACTCACGGCAAGAAAGGTTTGATGAACCCATCAGTAGTTGAAGGAAGCACATGTGGGAGCTGGTACTTTCCTACTCCTGAGTTAGAAATAGGTAACCACCACCCAGTCAGAAAATGGGCAGAAGACTTAAATAGACATCTCTCCAAAGAAGACATACAGATGGCCAAGAAGCACATGAAAAGATGCTCAACATCACTAATTACTAGAGAAATGCAAATCAAAACTACAATGAGGTATCACCTCACACTGGCCAGAATGGTCATCATCAAAAAGTCTACAAATAATAAACGCTGGAGAGGGTGTGGAGAAAAGGGAACCCTCCTACACTGGTGGTGGGAATGTAAATTGATGCAGCCACTATGGAGAACAGTATGGAGGTTCCTTAAAAAACTAGAAATAGAACTACCATATGATCCAGCAATCCCACTCCTGGGAATATATCTGGAGAAAAACATAATTTGAAAAGATACATACACCCCAATGTTCACTGCAGCACCATTTACAATAGGCAAGACATGGGGCAACCTAAATGTCCATCGACAAAGGAATGGACAAAGAAGATGTGGTACATGTATACAGTGGAATATTACTCAGCCATAAAAAGGAACGGCTTAGTGCCATTTGCAGCAACGTGGACGGACCTAGAGATTCTCATGCAAAGTGAAGTAAGTCAGAGAGAAGAAGACAAATACCATGTGACATCATATATGTGGAATCTAAAAAATGATACAGATGAACTTATTTACAAAATAGAAGTAGACTCACAGACATAGAGAACAAACTTATGGTAACCAAAGGGGAGGGGAGAGGGATAAATTAGGAGTTTGGGATTAAAATATACACACTACCGTATATAAGATAGGTAGGCAACAAGGACCTACTGTATAGCACAGGGAACTATATTCAAGATCTTGTAATAACCTATAATGGGAGAAAATGTAAAAATATATATATATTTATATATGTATATGTATAAATGGGTCAATTTACTGTATACCTGAAACTAGTGCAACATTGTAAATCAACTGTATTTCAATAAAAATTTTTAAAAAGGAAAAAGGTAACCATGTGAAATGTTAGTCATTTAAGTGCAATACGTGGAAAAGAAGTATGTTGATAGTTGTGTGGATGACTTAATAGGAACTGGATTGAATCTAAAAATAAAGAAATAGAGAATTGTTCAACAGAGCCGGCATGCGTTAGATATTTAGCACATGCCTTGCCTTTTGTTTTGCTCATTTCCGAGGCTGTGGAAGAAAAATGTGATTTCTCTCCTTGAGTTACTTATGAAATCACTGAGTAGACAAACAGATGTGAAATCCAGAGCAAGTTAAGACCATGTGATTCAATGCCAGAGAGTGGACGCGGGGAGTCCTGTTGAGGGGTGCAGGGGCGTGAGGACCCAGGCTGGGTCACTGAAGAACTGGAAGACTTAGCAGGCAGCCCGGAAGACATTCTGGGCACAGCCCGAGTAACAGGTGGGCGACCTCCCTGCCCAGAGCAGGGAGTTCTTCTGAGGGCGCCCTGGAGGGGAGCGTGTGCACGTGACGGTGGGCCCAGACGGGAGCTTCCAGGATGGCAAGAGACAAGTCTGAGCCTGAGCGTTGGGGTGTCTGTGCTGGAGTAGGGTTCTGGGTTGGTGAGGGAAGTGGTGCGGCGAGGGTTTGGGGGACGTGGTTACATGGAGGTGGTGGTGTAGGGAAGCAGCAGAAGGCTCCCGACAAGCGGTGGGCGCGGCACTTCGTGTTCCACGCTCATTTTTCTCACAGAAACTCTCAGCCAAGTACGATCATACTTTGCAGACGTAGACCCTGAGGCCTAGGTGAATGGTCACTGAGGCCCCAGGGCTAGTAAGTGATGGAGGTGACAGTTAAGCCCAATCGTGCCCAACTTCGGAGCCTTGGCTCCTTGGTGAAATATCAGATCCAAGCTCTAAGGATGGAGCTGGAGGGACTGGGCTTCTAGTAGGTGTTTGAATCATTCAGTCTTAACGTTTTACAGCATTTGGTAAAGTACCTAATTTCTCAAAAGCACTGCGCCACGTATGTTGTTGCTGATAAGTGTCTGTATTTGTGTGTACGTGAAGTGTATTTGTGTGTACCCTGGTGTGTATGTGAAGTTGATAAAATCATGAACTTAAGAGACCCGCCTGACAGATTTCACTGTCAATTACTTCTACAGTTAAGATACGGCTCATAAGGAAAAGTAGTAAGAAGCAGCATCATATAATTCAGTGTTTCCTTTGTTTATTGTGGTTCTCTATATGCCTTAAAGAGCCTTTGGACTTCCCTGGTGGCCCAGTGGTTAAGAATCCGCCTGCCAATGGAGGGGACACGGGTTCGAGCCCTGGTCCGGGAAGATCCCACATGCCGCGGAGCAACTAAGCCCGTGTGCCATGGCCGCTGAGCCTGCGCTCTAGAGCCCGCGAGCCACAACTGCTGAGCCCGCAAGCCACAACTACTGAAGCCCGCGCGCCTAGAGCCCGTGCTTCGCAACAAGAGAAGCCACCGCAGTGAGAAGCCCGCGCACCGCAACAAAGAGTAGCCCCCGCTCGCCACAACTAGAGAAAGCCCACGTGCAGCAACGAAGACCCAATGCAGCCAAAAGTAAAAATAAAATAAAATAAATAAATCTATTTTAAAAAGTAGAGCCTTCTCTAAGAGGAATTTTCCATTGAATACCAGGCAGGGCGGAGGGCGTGTGTGGGTGAGTGTTCCTTTGATAATCCAGGCATGGTCTTCTGGATCATGGAGTTCTTTAAATTCTAAAAGCTTAGACATTGACTAATCCGCCACACCATGATACGGTTAAACCGCCCTGTCTTTCGTGGGCTTGTGTTTCTTTTGGGAAGATATGTATCAGAAATCTCCATAATCACCAGGACTTAAGCTTCAGTTCTCTGACCTTAGAGAAGTTTAAACCACATCAGAGCTGGGCAGGCAGTCACCCTGGTGCCCCTTAGATTATAACTTAATCTAAGTTATAGACATATTTTATCTCTCTCCAGGATTCATTTCTTTTTCTTGACTGTTTACATTTCCCTCTATTTCCATTTTCCTTTTAAAAGTGTTTATTCTTCAGGAAATAAGTAACTACTAGATGGTGTGCTTAGAGGCAATTGGGGTGTGTTCAGGTAATTACTTGTTAGATATTTAGGAGTCCGAGGACGTGTAATCCTTTTTTCTTTAATCTCATTGAAGCAGAGTTGATTTACAGTGTTGTTAATTTCTTCTGTGCAGCACAGTGACTCAGCTGCACACATATATTCTTTTTCATACTCTCGTCCATTGTGGTTTGTCACAGGATACTGAGTATCGTGCCCTGTGTAATTCCTTTTTAAGGTGCTCCGCTGACAGCTCTCCGTGGTTCTCTGTGTCCCTGGAGCCTGCACACGTGGGGGCACCATGCTGTGTTCGGGCTGCACGTGCTTCCCTGCCCTGTCACCGCTGTGCTTGACCTGGTCCATCTTAAGTTTGTCCCCTTTCTCGAGGGCCCGGTCCTGGGCTAGGAGCTAGCTGAGAGTCCAGGGAGAGAAGAGTCAGCCCCTCCTTCAGGAGATGGGCTCTCGACCCCCTGTCCGTTTGTCCCAACCTTCAGACCTAGCCTTCCTGTGTGCTAGGTCTGTGCTCAGGTTTCCACTAGTGATTTAAAAATGGCTTAGCTCACTTCCTTTCTTTCACAGTTCTCTGACCCATTTCGTTCTTCCTCGTAAGATACCTGAGCCAACCCCTCTGTCCCTCCTCTGCTGTTACTACCCCTGGGTCTGCAGCCTCCTGGGCTCACTGGGACCTGGGCAGCCTTCCATGCATCGCTTCCCCAGTGAGCCTCGCTGCCCTCGTGCCAGTGGCTCACTTCCGAAGGCGGAGCTCTGTGTGTGGTTATGGGGCCCCATAAGCTGCTGTCTGTGTGCTTTCCTCGGGTCCACACACTGCTCCCTTCCCTGTCACGATGCTGGGGAAATCATTTAGGAAATTGTGCTGAGTTGGAAACTAGGGCCCAAATTATCTACTGCAGACAATTAATCCAACGAAAGCTAGATTTTTACCCCAGCCCTTCTCAGCCTCCTGGCCCCCTGCTCACAGGGAAATCTCAGGGGAGGAGCATCTGACTGGCCTGGCTTGGGTCCTTTTACCACACCTTGCTAGAGGGAGGTGAGTGAAATCCAGGTGAAAGGGGATTGGCATGCATTCCACTCACCGTACGTACGTTGGCCTCTGGTATTTAATGATTATATATATACTTTCGGAACGTAAGTCCCTTGAAGAAAAGGTCTCACTGTAGATCCGTTGTGTGCTATACCCAGCACACTGTGAATTTCTGATAAATGCAAAGCATTGAAGGAACTTGAGCTCAAAATACAAATCTTTTAAATTTCCAAATTTCCGCTTCCTTTGCTCATAAGGACCAGGTACACCGATGGCAAGTCATCGTCCTCTTGCTGTGAATTTATGACATACGGATTGAGCAAGGACTTGCAGGAACTTGTAAAGGGAAGTCATTGCAGCCCGGTCGTTACTTTCTACTTTGGAGAGTGTGCGAGAAGCGTAGGACTGAGGGGTCATAAAAACCTGTGGGTGAGAGTGGGAATTTAAGGTCATTGTGTGTGTGTGCATTTCGACTGTTTGGTAGCAAGTCTTAAAGAATGAGAGCCATCCTTGGGAAACTGGGCTTCATTCATTCAGGAATCTGCTTTGCCATATTCTTTCTCACGCTTAACCTGTGCTTAAATAAATGTTGGGCCACTAGACTTTGCCTGATTTGCTCTTCTTTTCAATGGGAAAAATATTCTAAAACGTGAAAGTTTCCATCCTGGATATAGTTGAGGAAAAAAATGTTGGTCTCACCAAAGTTCTCATTCAGTCACTTCCCCATCTGTGACAAAGAACACAAAGACTGAGTGGAAAAGCCCCCAAGGAGGGAGCCAGATCGCCTGGTGAAAGTACAGCGTGACAGCAAACATCTGGGTTTCTATCATCGGCCTTCCCACTACTAGTGTTAAGTCTCAAAAATCTCGGGTCTCGGTCACCCGAGACAAGGTCGTGTATCTGTGTGGGTTCTTTGCTGCAAGCAGCAGAAACCGACTCTTGTTAATTTAGCCGGAAGGGACTTCACTGGAGGGATGTTAGGGATTCTTAGAAATGGTCAGGAGACCGAAGAACTAGGGTTGGGGCCGGCAGGAAACAAGGCACCTGTGGAAGTGCAGGAACCAAGAATCGCTGTGGGTATTCGTGGCGGCTTTTGTCAAGCAGGAGTGCGGTGACCTCAGCTGCTCCCGGCCTCCTGGCCGCCTGCTCCAGGCAGGCGGCCGGGAGGGAGAGTCTGATTGGCCCAGCTTGGGCCCTGTTCCCACCCTGTGACGGAGGGGGGGGCCTCCAGGATTTTCCCGGGAAAGGTCCTTCTCCAGAGGGGAATCAGGACGAACCTAGCGCGAGGAACTTTGGCCCAGCAGCCAAAGCAGCGAAGGGCCACCACAGGGCAGCGGAAGGAACCGCGTGACAGGAGGAGGCCACGCCCGCTGTGCCTTCAGTGACTGAGGCTCAGAAAGGTGTGCTCGCGGACGCCGGCTTCGAGGCGCGTTGCGTCTGTCTCCGGCTCACTGCGTACCTGCCCACCCCCTCCTCTCTCCTAGTTTGGGGCTGGAGGGAAGTCTGTTGTGCCCTTGATTTGCACGCGTGTGGGATCCTGAACACGTGTGTCAGGAGCTAGTGGTGAAGCAGTTATACTGTGATCAGTTTTGAGAAATTCAATTTTTTAGGCTGTTTTGTTTTTAATTAATTTTTTGGGAGTATAGTTGATTTACAATGTTATGTTAGTTTCTGCTGTGCAGCAAAGTGGATCAGTTATACGTATACATAGATCCACTCTTTTTAGATTCTTTTCCCATACAGGTCATTACAGAGCATTGAATAGAGTTCCCTGTGCTATAGGTACTTATTAGTTATCTATTTTATATGTAGCAGTGTATATATGTATCCCAATCTCCCAATGTATCCCTCCCCTTCCCCCCCCACCATAACCATAAGTTTGTTTTCTACATCTGTGACTCTATTTCTGTTTTGTAAATAAGTTCATTTGTACCGTTTTTTTCTATTCCACATATAAGCGATATCATACAGTATTTGTCTTTCTCTGTCTGACTTACTTCACTCTGTATGACAATCTCTGGGTCCATCCATGTTTCTGAAAATGGCATTATTTCATTCTTTTTTATGGCTGAGTAATATTCCATTGTATATGTGTACCACATCTTCTTTATTCATTCCTCTGTCGATGGACACTGAGGTTGCTTCCATGTCCTGGCTATTGTAAATAGAGCTGCAGTGAACATCAAGGTGCATGCATCCTTCCGAATTATGGTTTTCTCTGGATATATGCCCAAGAGTGGGATTGCTGGGTCATATGGTAGCTCTGTTTTTAGTTTTTAGTTTTTTAAGGAACCTCCATACTGTTCTCCATAGTGGTTGTACCAGTTTACAGTCCCACCAACAGTGCAGCAGGGTTCCCTTTCCTCCACACCCTCTCCAGTGTTTATCGTTTGTAGACTTTGTAATGATGGCCATTCCGACCAGTGTGAGGTGATCCCTCATTGTAATCTTGATTTGCATTTCTCTAATAATTAGTGATGTTGAGCGCCTTTTCACGTGCCTCTTGTAGGCCGTTTTCCTGGACTGCGTCAGTGTTCACCCTGTTTGCCCCGTGGCACATTTCCTATGTGCTCCGTCCATCACTGCCCAGTTGCTGAGGATTTGGTATTTTAAGTATGTCCGTCAGTAGCCACACTTGTGCCTTTTGGCCTCATCTCGATACACAGCTCTCTAGCCCCGTCTGATTTTAGTTGTCCTGGAGTTGATTTATGCATGTAGCACATGGTTTCTGAATAAATATTGCCTCATGATTAAAGCTATACCTTTCAGGGACTGTTAAGTTACCCTGCCAAACCTTGTGATGGGAAGAATGGCAGCAGACTCCTACACCTTTTTCTGACCGTCTCCATGTTAAAAGGAGAGTGCAGAGACTTCCCTGGCGGTCCAGTAGTTAAGACTCCACGCTTCCACTGCAGGGGGCCCGGGTTCCATCCCAGTTCAGGGAGCTAGGATCCCACAAGACTCGTGGGAAAAAAAGAAATAAATAAAAACAAAAAGCATGAAAGGAGAGTGCAGTCTTCCAGAAGGAAACGGGCTTTAATGTCCTGGGATGTAGGGAGATCACAGGCCTTTTTGCTTACCTCTGCATGTTTGATGACGCTTATAGTGTGCCCCCTGGGCGCGGGAAGGAAATAATGACTGGGTGCAGTTTTGTCAAGTTAACATTTAAATGACTGTGGGATGACACCCCAGCTCGGGTCCCGCCATCACCTCTGCCCCTGAGTCTGACGCTGCACAGAAAGTTCTGGACGTTCTGATGTCACCGGAAGCATGGTGAAGAGTTGACCCCGTGTGTCTGTCCCGCAGCACCCCGTGCTCGACGAGCCCATCGCCGAGGCCGTGTGCATCATTGCAGACACGGACAAGTGGAGCGTCCAGGTGGCCACAAGTCAGAGGAAGGCGGTGGACAGCACGAAACTCGGCCAGGACGTCCTGGTCTCAAGCCAGGTGTCCAGCTTGCTTCAGTCCATCCTCCAGCTTCACAGGCTTCACCTCCCCGCCGACTTTGTAAGTATCGTTCTCAGACCATCAGAGAAATGAGCTAAAAAAGCATTTCCGCAGCATCGTGGTTATAAAGTCATGAATTCCTGTGTATTGATTTTAGTCTAACTGGATGTTAGCCTCAGTGAAAACAGAGCGTGTGACACAAAACCAGCACACGGGCTGGATTCAGTAGCAATAGTCCTTCTGGAGACAGAGAGCACAGAGTGACACAGTCTTTTTGAACAAGTTACATGGAGAAACAGGTCAGGTATGGGGGCAGGGATCGAGCATAAAGGGAAATTTAAAATCCTCCTTTGGGGGACTCATTGGTTTTCCCGTCCTCAGGTCAAATGCAAGCCAGCCAGCTTCCGAAGGGACTAGTTCCATCTGTTCAGAGACCATCCTCCCAAAGTTGTTATGGATAAATAGAGTATCGTTCGTGTAAACACTTAAAATGCCGAAGCACCATAGCCAAAGGGGATGGTATCAATTGTTGCTTTTCGAATGGGATTTTAAAATCACTTTGATAACGTTACATTAAATACAAACAGTAGACAGACCCCCTAAACTCCAAGAAAATGATCAGCAGCTCTCCCTGAGTCCCTGGAATAATATGCAAAACAAATTCCTGTGCGTGTGTGTGTGTGTGTGTGTGTGTGTGTGTGTCTGTGTGTCTGTGTGCAGAGAGATCAAGAGAAAATACATTTAGCAAGGAAGGGAGCAAGGTTTCCAGAGCAGAAGCGCAGCTGAAGGGCACGTACAGGGCAGAGCCCCACGAGTTGGCGGGGCTGCAGCTGGGATGAGCTCACCAGCTTTCTGGACTCCCCCTCCGTCAGCCCCAAACCAAACAGCATCTCCCTTCCAGCCTCCGGCCTCCGCAAAAGATGCAGAGCTATTGACAACCAAGTAGGAGGCTGAATATGAGCCACCTCCCTGGTTGCTCATGGACGGTTTCCCCTGAGCTCTCGTGACCAGATCTGCAGGTGCGCCACACTCCTCGGAAGGTGTCCTTGGAGGAGGTGCTTTGAAACACTGGCCGTCACTTCAGGTGACAGCACAGCGTCACGGGGCGCCACTGGACATCTTGGGGGTCACGTCCGGGCTTTGCCGTTGGTTCGTCGGGCATCTCGGGGGCCGCAGCTTTCTCCTCTGCAAAGTGAAGATGGTACCTAGGCAACAGGCATGTGTGAGAATCCTCCAAGGTGCTGCTTTCTACCTGTCCAAGCTCAGGCGAGATGAGATGCCCTGGCAGCCAGTGGACAGTAGTGGCCAGTCCGTGGGCTTTCAGTGGCCTGGACTCAGACCCAGGCTTCTCTGCTTCTGAATCGTGTGCCTTGTCGAAGCTGGGGCACAGCAGAACCTATCCTGTCTGGTTATAAAAATTAAGTGAGATAATTCAGGTAGAGCACTTGAAGTAGTGTTGGATGTTATACACACTCAGGAAACAGCTACTATTAGTGTAACTTAGTGAGAACCAGTTGTGTGAACAGTGTTCATGGTTTTAAAGACTGACACCACCTTTTCACTGAAACCTTTATTTGGGCTTTAAACTGTAGGAGGCCTGTTCTCAGGGGTAACACAGAAGGCACCACCTGTGGCATGTTACAACCTGATGCTTGTTCTACATTTGTAGGCAGTTTTTCCTTCTAGTAGCAACTTGCATCATGCTGATTTAGAGGCCAAAGTCTGCTTTTCTGTAAGGGAAGAGAGATATATTCGATTTTACAGTTTTTTACTGTTACATTTACCAAACTTTTATATTGTATTCTATAATCCATAGCTCTTGCTACGTTTGATGTCTTAGTTATCCCAGCAGTAAATTACCACAGTTAATTCTTTTTACTTCATTTAGACGTAAGTTACATATAACTACTTAATAATATGAATGACTTGACAAAATCAGGATCAAAGAACATTTCATCTGCAGTTTAAAATTCTCCTTAAAAGTCACTCGAATGAAACACGTGATTAAAGGCCTGTTAGGACCTTCAGTACGAAAAGAGAAAGTAGGTATTTAAAATTTCAGAAGTTAAAGTTGAAGAAATCCATCTCAGAAAGGAGGGAGAGGAATCCCAAAACAGTTCAATTTCATAGTCAGGCTTTGAAAAAACTTTCTAAGTGCTCTGATTGCAAGTCCCGTGCACATTCCATATGAACCAATGTTCTGTTTATTTCCGCACTGCAACACACAGTTTTCCTGGGGACTATGAAAACACAGTAAATTCACTATTTTAAAACATAAAGGATTCAACGTAATGTCAGTGTTCTTTTTAATATTTTACAACACTCTTACTAAAACTTTGTATTTGCTCCACAAGGAACTGACACTGAACAGGAGACCTTTCCGCACTTAGCTCTGTTTTCCTGGGGGAACATTTTCCCCCAAGAGAATTGGCGAAATCCTCCTTGCTTTGATTATTACTCTTACCCACTTACCAGTTGTGTTTCGTCCACACAACACGATGCACTTAAGATTTTAAGCCAAGGAAAAACGGAAAAGATTCCATCTCGAATGGATACTTTTTCCATGTCACTGATCAGCCCAGGTGGTCGAGATCAACATTTTCAAGTGCATCTGTTAATCTTTTTACCTTGAAAATAGCAGGCATAATGGTCTAGAAGAAAATCATGTCTGATGGAGTGACCCTTGTCGGAGCCATCAGGTGACTTACTGAGCTGCCTGGATCGGTCTCCCTGCCAAATGCAAAATCATTTGCCTCTGGTGCAAGACACGAGTGACTGCTGCTCCCTAAAAACGAAGCTGGACACAGTTCCAAGGGTGGAGATGTTCTGAACAAAATTGCCCTTTCTTCATTGTTACTAGAGACCTAGTTAAAATACACTCTTGACAGCAAAAAAGAAAATGGTTCAGAATAACCTTGTTCCGGTCATTCTTCTGGGAATGAATTGCAGCAAAATAATCTGAGATATAGGAAAACAAGAAGAAAGGTGCTCTTTACAGAATTATGTATAATAACAAAAATGCAGATGGCTATGTGATTTTAGTAATGGTAAATTCACGTTCTGAAAAATCAGTCAAAAATTATATTGATAAAGAATTTTTAATAACATGGGAAGAAAGGATTATTGGAAAGTTTTTTGAAAGCAAGAAATAAGTATACTTATAGAATGATTTTAACTATGTAGAAACAAATGCTTTTTTAGAAAGGCCAGAAAATATATATGAAGATCTTAACAGTCACTGGAAAAATTAAACTTTATTGTTTTACAAAAACCTATTCTTTTTTATTTTTTTAAATTTTATATTGGAGTGCAGTTGATTTACAGTGTTGTGTTCGTTTCAGGTGTACAGCACGTGGTACACACACGTATCTATTCTTTTTCAGATTCTTTTCCATATAGGTTATCAGAGTACTGAGTAGAGTTCCCTGTGCTTTTCGGTAGGTCCTTGTTGATGACAAAAACCTGTTCTCATCCCTGCTCATGGTAGGGTTTGAGCTGGGTTGTAATTCTCGAAGTATAAGTTAAAGAGACGAGATGACAGTAGCGCACTTAGAAATGGATTGAGGGAATTACGGCTCTTAGGCGTTGGCAGAGATCCGAGTTCTTGCCCTCACCGTGAGCGTGATTGGCTTTGCAGTGCATCATGCACCTGGAAGACAGACTACAGGAGATGTACCTGAAGAGTAAGATGCTGTCTGAGTATCTTCGTGGACACACGCGCGTGCACGTGAAGGAATTAAGTGTCGTTCTGGGGTGAGTTCTGGGGAGTGCCAGCATCCCCCTGCGGGGGGGCTGTCCCCTGCGCTCTACCCACTGACCTGTCCAGCCTCTGGGGCTCCCCAGTGAACGGCATGTTTCTTGTATCTGATACTGGAGTGTCACACCTGGAAACACATGCAGACCTTGAAGCTAGTGGTGCCTTGTGAGTCTTCCCCCTGGATTATTTTATCCTTGAAAGTGAAAAGCGTAATCCTACTCCGTCTGCCCATTTCTCGTCATTTCAGTAAGATGTGAGAGTCACGAGCTGTCACACACGCGGCAGCAGCTGTGTTTTCCTTGCTTTTTCTGGAGGAGGCGGGGAAGGCCGTTCCCCTGGACTTGGGGGCCCGTCTGCACGTCCCGGGGTGACCGTACTCTCCTCCCTTTTATTATGAGCCCATCAGAAGAGGAGGCATGCATGTTATCGATAACGTATATCATTTTCCAGAGGCTTTGCCCTAACTTCTCTGGGGGAAGACATTCTGACTTGTGTTTTACTCTCTGCTTAGTTTTCCACAGAGAAGTAACAAAAAAACATCGTGTAGATGATGCATTGTCTCCCCCCCCCCCCCGCCACCACTTTGGGGCAAGGAAATACCGTGTATAAAGCGTCAACCCTGAAATTCTCTGTTAAGCCTGCCAACCAAAGTATTATTTCAAGGCTCAGGCCTCTGCATTCCTGTCGGACTTTTCATCTTTCACACCCAGGATATGACTTATACTGTATTGTTTGGCTCTTAGCGTTTCCTGTCACTTTTTTTTTTCTTACATCATTTAAAAAATATTCTCCCCCCCCCCCTTTTTTTTTTTTTTTTTTGTGGTACGCGGGCCTCTCACTGTTGTGGCCTCTCCCATTGCGGAGCACAGGCTCCGGACGCGCAGGCTCAGTGGCCATGGCTCTACGGGCCCAGCCGCTCCACGGCATGTGGGATCTTCCCGGACCGGGGCACGAACCCGTGTCCCCTGCATCGGCAGGCGGATTCTCAACCACTGCGCCACCAGGGAAGCCCAATATTCTCCCCTTTTGAGGCGTTTGCTTTTGCACTTTTTACTTAGACCTCTTCACCAGCCTCACTGTAGTCCTACCCCATACCCCATCCGGTTGCCGATGCAGGATGTGCAGCTTTTATTTCCAGGACGCTTGCCTGGCCCCTGACTGACAGGTGCCCACCATCAGCACCCCGAGAAGGATGGTGAGGGGGGATTTACCTCCTCGTCGCCAGGCCCCTCAGCGCCTTGTTAGTGGGGGTCCCTCCAGCCCCTCCTTAGCCCCTCCCGTGGTCAGGCCAGCAGCACTAAGGTGCTGGGAGCTCCCTGTCTGCCCTGAAATGAGATCCGGAGGGAGCATTACTGGAGAAGGCATGGAAAACTCCACGAGCTCATGCCAGCTGCCTTTTTAGGTTATATTTTAAATTTTTGGTTTCGGAAATCAAGGGAGAGCATTAGGACATATTTCAAGGACCAAGACTGTCCTGACTTCTCCAGGACGCGGGGCCTTCTGCCCATGCCCACCTGTGACTGTTGGGCACGTGCTCATTGGGGGTCTCGGGCGTGTCAGCCTTGAAGAAATCTCCGGGGTTCTGGAGACGCTGCCACCGTCATGCGTTCCCAGAGACGAACATGAAGCCGGTGCAGACTCGGGGTGCAGGCCGGGAGGGCTGGCCGGAGGGGGACTCGCACAGAGGCCACGCAGAGATGCGGGGAACGTAGAGTCACAGGGACAGGCTCCCGTGTCCCCGCCTCGTTCACTCCGTCATCGGTTCTGGGCACTGACCGGCCAGCCCTGGGGTCCGGCGCCGGGGCCCTTCCCGTAAGTCCTGCTGCTTTAAAGCAACGTCCCCTCCTTTCTCCACCTTCAGGATCGAGTCCAACGACCTGCCCCTGCTGACGGCTGTCGCCAGCACTCACTCTCCGTACGTCGCTCAGATACTCTTATAAGCTGACGCTCAGGACAGCTGCTCCGTGGAAGAAGGATCAGCCGCTCAGCCGAAGGAGGGAGGACAGACGGCCGCTCCCCAGGACCACGAGGCCCGGGCAGGGCAGACGGAGCCGGTCCGGCCGCGCTGGGCCGGGCCAGGCGGTGGTGTGAGCACGTCGGGGCCCAGAAGCGGGGCTGAGACATCTCCAAGTTCCAGCGCGAGCTCCCCAAGCTGGGGAGAGGGGTCCCACCGTCCTGAGAAGACGGTCAGCGCGGGGACCCCGGGTCAGCGGCCGAGTGAAGCCCGCGCGTGCCACCCTCCGCTCCAGTGGCTGCGGCGTCACCGTCACCGTCTGGCGCAAAGCACGGGGGGCCGGGAGCTCCAGGGACCCGCTGCTTCCCCGTCTTGTCCCAGTCTACCGTGTTCGAGGTGCAGCCACGGGTAGGTCAGGGACGGGTCGTTGGTGCCATCAAGGCAGGAATCGGCGCGGCGTCCTCAGCCCGGCCCCGTGTGGCTCCGTGGCAGCTGCGAGCTCGGGCCCGACCCCGCCCGGCTTCTCCAGACGCTTCGCAGCTCTCGGCAGCCTTTCAAGCGGGGCCGTTCACCAAAGTTGGTTCTGTAAGCTGGCGAGTGGTTCTGTGGCTGAACTCCTCCCCGCGGAAGCCACCTTCTTCCTATACTAGTTAATACAAATGACTATTTATACCTTAAAAGGCCCAGCTGTCCGGGTGGGAAATGAAAGCTGCAAGAGTGCAGGATGACTCATGAAAGGAATTCGTTTGAACGTTTGTAAACAATCCAGATATGAGCTGAATTTTTACACTATCATCTCTGTGCCTTCCAATCCCTATGTCCTTTTCAAAACAGCTTCCCAGAAATTCACTGCCCCGTAGTATAAAAACCTGACAAAATGAAGCATTGTTTATTTATGAGCATCGTGTGCTTTTTAGAAATCCTTAATTTTCTGTTGACGTTAACTTTAGTTTACTGACCATCATCCAGGGTGAAGGAAAAGCCTCTTTGGTAAATGGATGGTTGAAAGGCAGGGGGCTAACCCAGTACAGCAGAACTGTTACACCTGCAGATCTTGAGGTCGGTTCGTTATAACCAGGCTCTGATTTCCTTCTCTTTTATGAATTGATGCTGGTCCTTTCCATGTATAGCCTTTGCACCTCAGAATATGAAACGACTTCCCTTTCAGGAGTTAAGATGACCTCATATTTTCTACCTGATAAAATCCTGATCCCCAAACCCAAGTTACATTCATCTGTGTCTTTACTCTCTGACAAACACACGCGAGTTGTTTGTTTGAAAGAGGAGAGCGGCAGGACCAATGGAGAAACACAGGTGTGTTCTTCCTTTCTTAGGAATAGGTCAGAACTGCAGCCTTCCCCGCTCTTTTTTAATAAATCTTCTTTCTTTCTTGTGGCTGCTCCAGGCGGCTTGTAGCATCTTCGTTCCCCGACCAGGGACTGAACTCAGGCCCTCCGCAGGGAGAGAGCACCGAGCCCTAACCCCTGGACCCCAGGGAATTCCGCCCCCCTTTTCTTTTTACGGTGTGGAATGCAGAGAGGCGTGTTGAGGCTCTTAAGATCTTGGATTTGTATCGTATGCCTTTCTCTCATAAAAGTGACGTTGTCCATTCTTTCTACGTTTTCTGTTTCCTCTTGCCTGATGTCTGGCACGAGACGGGTGTTCCGAGTCCTTGGCTCCGTGGCATCGCGGCGGTTGTCACGGACCTCGCCCATGGCCACCCTCTCCCCGTCCGTGCTGAGTGAGGTCACAGCGTCCCCTCTGCACCGGCTTCGAGCACCCGCAGTCTCGGTTCCCTTCTCCTCGCTGACACGTTCTGGGCGCTTCCCCTCCCTCCTCCCCCGACCTTCCAGGGCTTCACAGACAATAACTATGAACAAAAATCAGTGCACGTAGCGGCCGGTGAGCAGTAGACCTGGCCCGGGGGACGCTGAGCTTCAAATGGCCGATTCCAAACTCCACGCATTACAGATGCGGCCCAGCCCCCGGAAGCTGAGGAAACTGGCCTTGCCTCCGCATCTCCTGTCCCCCGCCTCCCCCGGGAGAAGGTGACGGAGGGAGAGCGCTCAGGACCCTGGGCAGCCCCGACCCTCACGGCTGCCGCCTGCACAGCAGACCAGGGATGTGTTGCTGCTCGTTCATAAACCCTCCCCTGGAGGACATCCACCTGTGCTCTCTCCTAAACTCAACCTCCTCCCAAAAGCGGAAAAGAATCTCATGGAACTGTGTTGAGACACACACCGGACCCCACCTGGTGGCTTGGGTCTGTCTTAGCCCAAGAGGCAAGGAAGGGACCCACCCTCGCCCAGGCCCACCTCAAGAAAAGAAACAAAAGTAAAAAAAAAAAAAAAAAAAATGTACAAATAGAGAAAACTACCTCAGTTGACAGGATTCCACCTTTAGGGTTTCTTCAACTTTGACGTCTTACCTGTTGAGTGCACCTTTTGTAGCATCTTGCTTTTCCACGCAAGCTGGGAGGCAGGATAGAGCGGTGTGTGCCCGCGTGACCGTGATGGGCCTCTCTCTAGCATGTCGCGGTTTTATTTTTCATAGACTGACGGGTGATATGAATGTAAAGATCATTGTGTACGTTTAAACATGACAATGAAAACTTAAAATGTAGCTTCCATACTTGTGCATAATTCCAAAGTATTTTATTTTTATCAGTGTTAAATAGCTTTTTGTATAGGCTTCGATCCATTTTTCTGAAGTGTGCTGTTTTTTAATGAAAGTAACTCCAAACTTTTCACATCCCATGGAACTGCCGTTTACACATCGCAACTTTTTAAACTTTCCATATTTTTCAAAGTTAACTTTTTTCGAGGGATGAAAATCCCTGCCTGCTAAGCGATACTAAACTGTTGTTTAGGCCCTTCTAATTACAGCCTGTAGCATTTTAGGTTCCTCACTAGAGTTGGTTGTACATAAAAATAAAGAACATAAACTGACCCCACGGTTCTTTTAAATATCTGGATTTTTCCACTAACACATACTTTTGAAAGTATTTTGTTCATGCATATTTTCACCAATAAACTGAAAAAGCCTTTAGCTTCTCGGTAAATGTGAACCATTTGTTTTCTCTTGTGCTTTGGCAGAGGGGACCTTTTAATATACTGTTTGCCTAAATCAAGCAGCCCCCTCTGAATGTTAATTTTTAAATGTCCATCTTTGGTGAACCGTGTATCTTGAAAGCAAGATTGCAATATGCTTAAATTTAAGTGGTTTAAAAAGGAGAAAATTCTCGGATTGATTTGTTACTACTGAAGCTCCATTAAGACAAATTGGTAGGACTTGATGTTTTTGATCAGTTAAATAGGTATCAATGGCAATGTATGGAAATTTTTTTTTTCAAACTTGTTCACATATCATTTTGACCCATTCTTATGTGGCATTTGGTGCAATAAACCTTCTGAATTTATCTTGAACATTTTCCTGGTACTGCCTATGATTTGTTTGTTACGTTTAATCAGACTTAGACGTCTCATCTCCGGTAATTCATGCTGACACAAGCCCACTGTATATGTCAGTGACTCTCAGCGGGGCTGTTTGGGAAACGTAGGGCCTCTTTGGTGAGCATGGTGGTGGGCAAGGGCTCCTGGCACAGGGTGGGCAGGGGCTGAGGGGGATAGGAGAACATCTTGTCACGTGCAGGGCACCCCGGAATGAGGCGTTATCCCACCTCCCGTGTGACTCACAAATATCCTGCTGACATTCAGGTGGGTGAAAGCCTTAGTTTATAATGAGCTAAGCTGAGAATTTAATTTTGCGTTACATACAAGCACAACGCATTTCTCTCATGAGCTTACTATACGCTGAATTTTCCAGGAATGCCACTGTTGTATATAAACTGAGGCGAGGTTTTACTTTGTAAGGTTGAGGATTTCAGCAAGAACTGACGTGCATTTGGAAAAGCCTATTACCCGTAGCTGTGCTCCTCATGAAGTCTGTCACCAGCACAGTGTTCCGTATCATCTCTGCTTGTAGCGGCTGCCTTCGTGGAGGTTCCATCCAGGAGTGAGTATCTGCTTTGTTCATTATATTTTCTAATCTACTAGTGCCCCAATGTCTGTGTATTAAAGTATATGTTAATATAAGTTGTCAAACAGTACAACTAGGGCATTATAGTGGTTTGTTATAAGTTATGTGTGTAAGGTTATTCTGTTGATGAATCTTGTGAATTTTATTTTAGGAAAATAAAGTGCATTAGAAAATATTTGCTATGAAATGTATCACTGATACATACGGCCTCAGGAAACATATGCTATGAGGTGTAACTTTTGTAGCTACATAAGACCATACTGAATCCTGTTGTTTGCAGAATACAGGAAGGAGTAATATTAGGTATTGCTAAATCCTTTTTGGATTAAAGGTAAATTTCAAGTGTTTTTCATGTTCCCTTTAAAATCACGCCATTGAGAAAGCCCTGACACACACACACACACACACACACACACACACACACACACACACACCACATTGCTTCTTGGTTCTGTCGGATGCCTGATATATGTCACCTCATTTGATCCTCACACCTGGATGAGGTGGGTATTATGACAGCTAATCTGATGTGTCACCTTGGTTAGGCCACGGTACCCAGATACCTGGTCTAACGCCCGTGTGACGTTGCCGTGAAGGCTTTTTAGATGACAGCAACACAGATGAGTCGGCTTTGAGTAAAGCACGTTACCCTCCATACGGTGGGGCGTCTCCCCGGTCAGTTAAAGGACTTCAGAGAAAACAGACTGAGATCCCCTGAAGAAGAGGAAATTCGGCCTCCCCACGGCCTTCACACTCGTGCCTGGGTCTCCAGCCTGCTGGCCTATGTGCAGATTTGGGGTCTGCCAGCCTCCACAACCATGTGAGCCAATTCCTTAAGAGAAAGCTATCCATCTGTCTGTCTCTATGCATCTGTCCATCCATCCACCACCCATCCATCCATGCATTTGTCCCTTCATTCATTCGTGTCTATCTCTCCATCAATCCACCCACCCATCCATCCATCCACCCACCCACCCACCCATCCATTTGTCCCTTTATCCATTTCATCTATCTCTCCATCCATCCATCCATCCGTCCCTTTACCCATCCATTTGTCCCTTTATCCATTCATCTGTCTGTCTCTCCATCCATCCATCCATCCATCCATCCATCCATCCTGTCGGTTCTGTTTCCCTGGAGAACCCTGACTAACATAGGTACTTAAGATATCGGTCCAATGACATCCATGAGGACCCAACGAAGCAGTTGGGAGTCAGAATATTGTCACACCAGGTTATTGGAGGTTGACTTTAAAGCAAAGATCTTTAACATAGTGAAGAGTACAGACTTCAGAGGTTCCGCTTAGATAAGTCACATAGTCTCTGAACATGGGATGCAAAGAGGGTGCTGCAGAACGGGAAGAGCCTAAATTAGGACAACCGCTGAGACAGCAGAGGAGGAGGTACCAGCTCATTCGTGGTGGGAGAGAGGAGATTAATCCCCACTGCTGTGCCTCGCCCTCTGTGTTCTTGGGGACCTCAGGCCAGCAGTCATCATCCCTTTCTCTCACCTTCAAGCACTCAGTCTACCAACCTTCCTCCTAGGCCCCTGCCTCCACCCCTCACCTCACAAGGTCAGGTCCATCAGCCTCCCCTGGCTCCTCCCATGGTTACTGAGGTCTTTCCCCACATCAGTCGGCACCCAGAGCTGCTGAACTTGCACTCTTTGGGTGCCAAGTGCATCACCTGCTCTCCTTGCTCTTTCCTTCTTTCAGTCCTTCCTCATTCTCACCCGAGTTACCAAAGTGCCCTCCAAACTCACCTCCCTTTTGTAGCAACACTTCTCACCAATCTTCCTCCAGGCTGATGTCTAACTAACCTTCCCAAAATGAAAGTTTAATCCTGTCACTTTTGTTTAAAAGTTGGCCCAGGAAAATCCAAGCTCCTCAGCACCTGAGCCCCCTCCTCTGGCCTCAGCACCGGACACCCACCTCTGCAGGCTGCTGGTTACCTAAAGGCGCGAGCTGATCACTGCCTGTGCCCTGTCAATCCTTCGTCCTGGTTTCCCACTCCCTTCTGCTCCATCAAGGCCCCCCCGTTCTGGCTCAAAATGCAGCTCGGGGCAAATCCTCCAGCGCCTTGCTACTCGGCATCCCTGGATCAACCAGAGCCGCCTCACCCGGGAGCTTGACGGATGTGCAGAATCTCAGACCGACTGAACCAGGATCTCACCTTAATACGACCCCCAGATGACACATATGCACATTAAAATCTTGAGAATCACTACTCCCACACCCAGTGTGAGTGAGTGAGTGGGTGAGGGAAAGAACATATCAGTTACTGAGATTATGTCCATGTTTTGGAAGCAAGGGGGGCAATGAAGATATTTGCAACAAAGAAATGAAATAGAAATGGATCACGATGTTGAAACTGTCTCATATACACATAAATTTCACGACACTTAAGTAGCTATTATTTATGTGGAGAAAAAAAGGTCAACCCAAAGAAGGGAAAACAAATGTAATAGAAGATAGAACTTCAGAGACATTTTGTGACTTAAAAGAAGAAATTTGGGGAAATGTAGAAAAACAGTTTCGAAATTTGCCCAATTGATTTCCAAAATCATTTATAAGAGCATTTTGGGTAATGTATACAAGAATTATACATACTGTTAAATACCATAAATTGCACTTCTAGAAAGTTTTAGAAAGTTTTAGAAATTAATCTCTAAACTTAGGTTTATAAGAATAAATCCAAACTCAACAACGTGAATATAAAATATCCCCATTTTCAACTATCTATCTTGATGAGAAAGCATTGTGATATTGTGGGTTGGATTATGTGTTTAAAATTTTCCCCAAACCCCCCAATACCATTGGCAAAGTTTTGTTTTTCCAAGGCTGCTTCCAGTGCATGGTTCTGATTCTCGCAGCATGAGGATGGCAGATGGGCTGCGTCTCAGGTGAGTACAGTAACAGGAGCCACGCACAGGTGGCTGGTGTGACGCTTATGCTGGAAGCTTGAATTTATCATTTGCTCCGAGTTATCTTCCCCGAAGAGAATTTATGTAAAGTAGGGGGGAGGGCTTGAGTACTTAGTGAAGTGTCAGCCACGAGAACCCTGTGGGATGATCCAAAGGATGGACTTGGGGAACAAGTTTCTAAGGTATCTCTGGAATTAAGTAGAAAGCCGGTGCACGGGTGCGGCCCAACGCAGGCAGAAGCGGGCGTCCCGGGGACGTCCGGTCGGCGCCGCGCGGAGCGGGCAGCGGGATTGGCTGCGGCACTCGCGTGTCAGGGGGTTGCTAGGCTTCGGTCGCGCGCCCCGCCCTCGCGCTCCCTCACCGCCCGGTACGCGCTCGCGCCGAGGCTGCAGTGCGGCGCTAGAGCTCCTCGGTTTAAAAAAAAAAAAAAAAAAAGCCTAAGCTGATAAAAAAGTTTATTTTGAATGATACGGTATTTTGTTTCTCTCTGAAAGGGAAGAGGTGTAACCAAGTGATCAGTTACCCTCACCAATGATGACTTAAACTCACGTCAAGTGCCTCTTTGATGTGATACCCTGAGGATGACACGGCATCACTCACCTTGGGATTCCTGCCCAAAACACATCACCCGAGGAAATAGCAGGTAAACCTGAATTAAGAGGTATTCTACAGAACTGGTCTCAATTGTTCAAGAATGTCAGTGTCATGAAAGACCAGGACTGAGGAGCTGTTCCTAATTGAAGGAGACTAGTGAGGTTTGAGGACTAAACGTAATACCTGGTCCTGGATAGGACCCTGGATCAGGGAAAATGACAAAGGACATCGTTGGGTCAATTAATAAAATTTGCTTATAAACTATAGATAAGGTATTATTGTATCAGTGCTAAATTTCCTGGATCTTATCATTGTACCATGGTTAGGTGCGAGAACGTCCTTGTTCTTAGGCAATGCACCATGAATATTTAGGGGTAAAGCAAAACCACGTCTGCAACTTACCTTCAAATGGTTCAGTAAAAACCAGTGTGTGTCTGTGTGTGTGCGCGCGCGCGCGCGTGTGTGTAGAAATAACGCATTAGAATAAAATGAACTGATGATTGAGGAGTCTGTCAGTTCACTTAGTACTGTTCTTGTGCTCCTGTAAATTTGGAATCATTTCAAAATCAGCCTTTTAACAGATTTTTTTTAATGCACAAAGACATCTCAATTGGATTTAGTGAATGAGAGATAGTAGGAGGAATTTGGGACGGTTTAATCCATGATCTCTCTAATCCTACACAAAATTAGTTCAGGTGGAAAATAACTAATCCAAGACTCCTTCACACACACTGCAATAAATCTCACGTGGACCCAGCTCAAAATTCAGACCACATAGGAATGTCAGCAGCTGAACGCTACCTTCTTCAATACAGAGCATCCCTGGGGCAGGACCTACCAAGGAGGACGTCCACGGCTCCTCGCAGAGTGTTTCAGATGGATATACAGTTAACTGTCAAACAGACATCTCCTGATGAACAGATCTCTGGCGACAGAGGGTAAGCAATGTTCTAGGGCAGTGGCAAGGTTCTCCAGCGGAGCAAGGAGCCTCTCTCCATGTAGGGAACAGGAGCCTCTAAGTGTATTCCCTTTTCTATCATGGAAGCTTGTTGTCACACTCAATATTGAAACGCTGGATGGCTACAGAGTGGATTCGCTGTGGTATTATGCAGAAGGACCTCAGGAAATAGTTGTTCATTTGAATACATGCTTACACACTCTTTACTTGAGTCTCATGATAACTCTACAAAATATTCAGGACAGATACTAACATCGCCATTTTACTAATGAAAAAACCCACATCGGGAAATATGCAACTTGTTCAAGATTCCATAGATAGTAATGGGGAAAAAAACCTTGAATTTGAACTGGTATATTCTTACTCTGCTAGGCAGTCTGTGGGGTGTTTTTTTTTTTTTAATACATTTATTTACTTATTTATTTATTTATATTTTTGGCTGCGTTGGGTCTTCATTGCTGCGCACGGGCTTTCTCTAGTTGCGGCGAGTGGGGGCTGCTCTTTGTTGCAGTGCGCGGGCTTCTCACTGCGGTGGCTTCTGTTGTTGCAGAGCACGGGCTCTAGGTGCGTGGGCCTCAGTAGTTGTGGCACGTGGGGTCAGTAGTTGTGACTCGCGGGCTCAGTAGTTGTGGCTTGCGGGCTCAGTAGTTGTGGTTCGTGGGCTCTAGAGCACAGGCTCAGCAGTTGTGGCACACGGGCTTAGTTGCTTCGTGGCATGTGGGATCTTCCCGGACCAGGGCTCCAACCCGTGTCCCCTGCATTGGTGGGCAGATTCTTAACCACTGCACCACCAGGGAAGCCCAGTCTGTGGGGTTTTAAGAAGCGTTATAGAGTTAACTCCATCTCACAGACTGCGAGTTTTCTCAGGTTTTGGAAACTGAGCAGATGGCTGTGCTCTCCAGGTTAAACCATGTGGTAAATAAGCAGTTCTAAGGACTGAGCCCCACACCTCCTGTTTTCTGTAGCTATAAAATGGGAATAATACCCACCCAGTCCCTATACGGACATCACTGTGGAAATGCAATATGAGTTACAAAACGTTCTGATAGGTTGAAAGGAGCTATAAAACTCATTATTCATAGTACCGCTATTAAGGAGCGTTCTCTAACGCACACGTTAAGACAGCTTGACTTTTTCTATGATTCCGAAAAGCAAATGATTGTACCTCCTGCTCTTTTGGTAGCTTTGACAGCTTAGGTGGTCTGGAAACTCTTGGCAATGCTACCTGGCTCTGCCGGAGGAGGACGGCCCGTTTGGAGTTCCTTTGATTGGTGTCCTCATAATCACCCATATGCCAGGCAATGAAACCACGACTGAAGCTTCCTTCTGCGTCCATAACAGAAGGATTCGGTTGCCTGAAATAGGAACAACTCGGTTGGTTCTCAAATCGGAAAATGGTTAGAAATAAGGCCACCGGTTTTCAGATAGTTGAGATCTGTCTGCGTCTGTTGTGATTGTGATGACTTCTAGCCCTGGAGCTTGGGAAAGCTAAGGCCCTGAGCCCTCAGCCAGTGTCCTGAGAAGCTTCTGGACTCTGCCCCTCCACTTCCCTAGACATCCAGCTGCTGGAGATGCAGGGAACTACCTGCACAGGTGGACACTTATCCAGGAAGCTTGTTGATGACATCACCCTGGTACCACGACTGCTCCTGGCATCCTTTAGAGCCGAGTAGGCAAGATGCTGGGAATTTGGGGGCAGGCCGAGGCCTTGAGTTCTCCTGCAGGACACGCCTGTCGGGTTTGAGACTTCGGGGGATTCAGGGAAAAGCCAGCTTGGCGATGACAGAATCTGACTTTGGACAGTGCGTGGGAGGAAAGATCCAGGCTTCACTCTCTTTCCCCAGTGAAATCACGGTCTCCGTTCCAACGCCCCTTACTTAGACTATTATCTGAGGACTGCTTCCCCATTGAAAAGGGCCGGGTCTGGGGGAAAGGACAAGAAGGATTGTAGGATAAGGATTTGCCATCTCTTTTGGAAGGCTGTTGTCCCCCAAGAGAGCTCGTGGGGCTTCTTACCTTCATGTAAGAAGCAGACCTTCATTCTGTTTTATGGCCAAGTAATATTCCATCTTGTTTATCTATCCACCAGTGGATGGATGTTTGGGTTGGTTCCACGTTTTTTTCTACCTAGGACTAGAATTGTGGGGTTGTATGGTAATTCTATGCTTAGCTTTTTGAGAAACCACTAAACTGTTTTCCATAACAGCTTCACCATTTTACACTAACACCAGCAACGTAGGAGGGTTCTAATTTCTACACATCCTCATCAACGCTTGTTATTGCCTTTTTTATTTTACCATCCAAGTGTGAAGCAGTATCTCATGTGGTTTCCATCTGCATTTCTCTAATAACTAATTATGTTAAACGTCTTTTCATGGGTTTACTGACCACTCGTGCATTTTTGGAAAGCTGTCTATTCATATCTTTTGCTGCATAATTTTATGCAGTTGTCTTTTAAATCATAGGGAAAAAAAAGAGTTAAAAACCAAAATACATTAATGCTGACTTTTTTTTTTTTTTTTTTTTTTTTTGCGGTACGTGGGCCTCTCACTGCTGTGGCCTCTCCCGTTGCGGAGCACAGGCTCCGGACGCGCAGGCTCAGCGGCTATGGCTCACGGGCCCAGCCGCTCCGCGGCATGTGGGATCTTCCCAGACCGGGGCACGAACCCGTGTCCCCTGCATCGGCAGGCGGACTCTCAACCACTGCGCCGCCAGGGAAGCCCCATTAATGCTGACTTTTAAATTTACCTATGCAGTTACCTTTACCACTGGCTTGTTAATTATTTTGTGCATTTGAGTTACTGTTTATTGTCCTTTCGTTTCAACCTGAAGGACTCCCTTTAGCATTTAGTGTAGGGCAGGTCTGCTAGGGACAAAATTCTCTCAGTTTTTATCTGTAATGTCTTAATTTCTCCTTCATTTTTGAAGGATAGTTTTGCTGGATATAGAATTTTTTGGTTAACTTGTTTTTCTTTCAGCACATTGAATATATCATTCCACTGCTTTCTGGCTTTCATTATTTCTGCTGAGAATTTAGCTGTTAATCTTGAAGATCCCTTGTATACAATGACTCATTTTTCTTCTGCTGCTTTCAAGATTCTCTCTTTGTCTTTGCCATTTGACAGTCTGACTATGATGTATCTAAGTGTGGGTCTCTGAGTTTATCTTACTTGGAGTTTGTTGAGCTTCTTGAATGTGTCAGTTACTGTTTTTCATCAAATTTGGGATGCTTCTGGCCATTATTTCAAATATCCCTTCTGCCCATTCCTCTCTTCCTCTTTTCCTTCTGGGATTCCCATCATGCTATGTTGGTACACAGTCTCAGAGCTCTGTTCCTTGTGCATTTCTTAAAAATTCTTTTTTCTTTCCATTTCTCAGAATGTATAATCGCAGTTGATCTATATTTAAGTACACTGATTCTTTTCTGATAGCTCAAACCTGCTATTAAGCTCCCATTGTGAGTTTTTCATTTCAGTTAGTGTACTTTTCAACTCCAGAATTTCTATTTTTTTATATGTATGATTTCTATCTCTTTATTGATATTCTGTTTGTCAGGACCTTGTTCTCATACTTTCCTTTAATATTTCAGACATGGTTTCTGTGAGGGGAGGGTCCAAGTTCAGTCCATGCCTTCCCTTCTGTTCCCAAGAAGCTCTCTGTGCTCAGTACAGGACATGCTGGCAAGCTCACAAGCCACACTGCATGAAAAGAGCTCAGAGCGCAGTCAGTACGTACCTGTTCCCTTTATCTGGAGCACATGTAAACTTTCTCAGAACCGCTTAGCCATGCATGCGTAAATGGCCCACAGGTACACCTCCAACTTTGTGTATTTCAGACTCTAAGGGGTAAGAGTTGGCACAAAGTGAGGCGAATGCAGCCATGCTGCCCACTGCAGCTGCCAAGTGGACCCACGAGCCATGGGGGTCTGCCACACCTCCAGGAGGTGGATCTTGTGTACTCTCTCCTCTTGAGGTAGGTACACAATGTACCATTGGAGCCTGCATGCCTGTTGTCTGCTCTCAGTGGCCTTGAGTCATGCACTGGCCTCTTCCCTGGCTGGCATTTACCTGCCTGTTAACTTTGGCCACACTCACGTTCTGTTCTGTCCTCTGGCACAGTCTAACCACCTACGGAAGCAGTGTCCCTTAGTATTTTGAGCCTATTTGAATCAGCTGACTTAAAGTCTCTGTCAGCTAAATATACCCGTGCTTCCTCGGAGACACTTTCTATTGATCGCTTCCTTTCCCTGTGTATCAGCCATACTTTCCTGTTCCTGTTCCTCATAATGTTTCTGTTGATAAATTGACATCTGAAATAATACACTGTGCCAATTCTGGAAGTGAGATTTTCTCCCTCTCCCCAGGGCTTGTTGTTCCTGCTTGTTTTGTTTTGTTTTTCTCTTTGTTGTTGCTTTTTGTTTGTTTGTTTTTGGTGGTGGTGGTGGTGATGTTGCTGTTGTTTACTTTCCTGGACTAATTGTTTAAAGTCTGTCATGTGTGCCCCCTGAATTTTCTGCTTGGTTAGCTTAGTGGTCAGCTAATGATTGGACAGAAATCTCCTGAAATGCCTCAAATCCATGTGTTTTCTGGTCTTTGTTTGTGTCTAGGCATACCTTCAATGCCCCAGCAGACAGTTTACAACTCTGCCTTAGCCTTCGTTTCCTGCTTTCATGGAGCTTCAAGGTCAGCCAAAGGTCAGAGATTAGGACCTTCTGGGGCCTTGCCTGGGCATGTGCACAGCACTGCACGTGTGCACAGCCTTCTAGATTTCTAGGCCTATGTTAGAGCTTTTTGAAATCCTCTAGAGACATGTCATTTCCCAGTTTTTTCCTTAAAGATTTTTGGTCAGCTTCTTGTTTGCACCAACTTGTATTGCCCTCCTCCCCCCAGGCGACTGTGATATTAAATGATTGTTGTTTTTGACGGGTGCTTGTGAGATAGAGATGTTCATACAGAGTCAGGTCAAATAATGACAAGCCCTGAGAATGGAGATTTTCCAGGGATTTTCAAGACAGATCAAATAATGAAACAAAACAAAAAGATAATCTACTGAATGGGAGAAAATATCTGCACGTGATATGACCAATAAGGGATTAATATCCATCATATATAAACAGCTCATACAACTCAACATCAAAAAACAAACAACCTGATTAAAAAACGGGCAGAAGACCTGAATAGACATTTTTCTAAAGAGGAAATGCAGATGGTCAAAAGATATATGAAAATATGGTCAACATCTCTAATCATCAGGGAAATGCAAATCAAAACCACAATGAAATATCACCTCACACCTGTCAGAATGGCCATGATTAAAAAGAACACGCTAATAAAGATGTTAAAAAAAGAACACAAATAACAAATGTTGGCAAGGATGTGGAGCAAAGGGAACACTGGTACACTGTTGGTGGGAATGTAAATTGGTGCAGCCACTATGCAAAACAGTATGGAGGTTCCTCAAAAAACGAAAAATAGAGCTACCATAGGACTCAGCAGTTCCACTCCTGGGCATATATCTGGAGAAAACTATGATTCAAAAAGATACATGCACCCCAGTGTTCATAGCAGCATTGTTTACAATAGTCAAGGTATGGAAGCAACCTAAGTGTCCACTGATAGGTGAATGGATTAAGATGTGGTACATATATACAATGGAATATTACTCAGCCATAAAAAAGAACGAAATTTTGCCATTTGTGACAACATGGATGGACTTGGAGGGCATTATGCTCAGTGAAATAAGTCAGACAAAGACAAATACTATCTGGTATCACTTATACGTGGAATCTAAAATATATAAGAAATTAGTGAATATAACAAGAAAGAAGGAGACTCACAGATATAGAGAACAAACTAGTGGTTACCAGTGGGGAGAAAGGGAAGAGGCAATACAGAGGTAGGGGGGGAGTGGGAGGTACAAACTATTAGGTGTAAGGTGGGCTCAAGGGTGTACGTTCGACACAGAGAATATGGCCAATATTTTGTAATAACTGTACATGGAAATTAACTTTTTAAATTGTATAAAAATTTAAAAATTAAAGTTAAAAAAAATAAAGAGCTGGAGTTGGGATTTGAACCCAGCCAGTTACACACACACAGACACAAAATCAAATATAACATTTCTCTAAGTAGGAAGCTTTTCAAGGCGCTTCAAACTTGTGTTTCCCCTTCAGTGACTGGTCAGCTGCTAGTTTTCACAGCTACCATGGTTGTGAGGCTATTGGTTTTTTCAAGGCTACCTTGAAGCTGGAAAGAGAGGATGGGAATAGAGCAATTTTAATTTAAATTTAAAATGTCACACAGATCGTGTTTCTAAGATTTAGCCATTTTTCTTAAATACGTGCTCCATGGATTACTGAAAGCATTTGTGCATTCATTTCCAATGTTTTGAAAAAGGTGATTTTGACAATTTTTGCCACTGTTCTTATTTCTTTTATGGAGGAAATATATTTTTGGAGGTCCTTACTGCACCATTCCTGAAGTGGTTTCCAAACTGAATTCTTTTACAATGAAACAAAGACTCACTATTTAAGGAAAAATCGTCTGTGCCTTCTGTTTTCACTCCATTTGCCCCTGCTCCAAATGCTGCTTGGTGTTGCTTTTACTTCATCGTGATGGTTCTGACCCCAGCTGACAGCAGCCTCCTTCCTGAGATCAAGTCACCTCTTTTCAGACTTTCTAGTAAGACTTCCAAGAAGCATTCGTGATTGTGGACACTGTCCTCCTCCTGGCTTTCTACTGGGCTTTCAAAGCTCTTTTCTTTCTGTCTCTCCTCTTACTTCTCATATTACTTCCTCTACTTTTCTTCTGGAATAATCTTTTATTCTTTTGGCTCCTTTATCACTGGTATTCCCCAGGATTCCATCCTTGATTCTCATCTCCCAATATACAACCACCCATCTCCAAATCGGGAAATAGCCTTTCTATCTGATGATCCAACCAACAATATACTTATGTGTAAATTTTTTACTTTCAGCTCTAAAAATCTGAGTACAAATCCCCAGCTTCTCACTGAACCTAGTACCAGGAATCTCATTACTAATAATGATAACTGTTTCTAGCATTCATTGAGATACATGAGGTTCCAGACACTATGCTAGATGCTTGATATGTATTACCTCTCTCTAATCTTTATTATAGTCCAACGTGATAGATGTCATTTCCTGCTTTTTACCTCTGAAGTTAGACTAAGTAATTTATCCAAGATCAAACAGTTAAAAAGCAGTAGAGCTGGGAACTGCACTCAAGAGTTGTCTGATTCTAAACGTATATAATTACCTCAGCTGTAAAATGGGGATCATATTGTAATACCTACTCTTTATAAGGACGAAATGAGTCAATACCTAGAAAGCACTTAGTATCTGGCCCATAGTAAAAATTCAATAAAATGTTGGCCATTTGTATTTTAATTATAGGATGCTGCCTCTCAACTCATCTTGCCATCTCCCCGTTTTCTCTCTTCCCCCAAATAGACCCTCTTCTTCCTGCATTCCCTTTTTCGTTCAATGCCATAACCGTTTCCCCAGCCACCCCCAGAGAGGCACACTAGAACTGCCTTGGACTTTCACATCTCCTCCACCCACCCACATTTTGTTGGTTGCCAAGCCTCGTGGAACCTTTCTCTAAACGACCTCACCATCCCTGTCTCTCACTCGGGCTCCTGTCGGTGTGATTATTCCAATTTTACTTAACGTGCCTTTCTTCTTCGGGCTTTCCTTTCTCTGCTCTGCCCGCTCAGCGAACAGTTTTCAACAGCTACTACGTGCCATGTATTCTTTCTATCACAGAGGTTTAATTATATCGCTTCCTTACTTAAAAATTTGAAACAACGCTTCGTCGCCTACAGAACTAAGCACAAAACCTTCGTCGGGAATTCGAAACACTGCACCATCCGGCCCCCGTACTGCATCCCAGTCTCACCTCCTGTCACACCCCAAACCAGCGCCCTGTGCTTCAGCCACGCAACAGTCTTCCCTCTGCACACCAGAAAGGCTCACTCCTCCGAGCCTTTTTTTTTTTTTAATGGTATGATTGCTTTTATGTAAATAATAAAAGATTCATACATATAATAGGTTGGGATACTCATATTTTTTCACAAGTAGGATACATACAAAACTTAAAGGAAAGAAATTGACGGGGGTGGGGTGAAGCGAGATTAAGCTGTTCATTTTACTCCTTTGTGTACTGTCTGAATTTTCTAACCAAACACATCTATTAGTTCCATTTATATTTTTTTAACAGCTTTATTGGAGTATAATTGCTTTACAATGGTGTGTTAGTTTCTGCTGTATAACAAAGTGAATCAGCTACAGGTATACGTATATCCCCATATCTCCTCCCTCTTGCGTCTCCCTCCCACCCTCCCTATCCCACCCCTCTAGGTGGTCACAAAGCACTGAGCTGATCTCCCTGTGCTATGCGGCTGCTTCCCACTAGCTATCTATTTTACATTTGGTAGTGTATATATATGTCCATGCCACTCTCTCACTTCGTCCCAGCTTACCCTTCCCCCTCCCTGTGTCCTCAAGTCCATTCTCTACGTCTGCGTCTCTATTCCTGTCCTGCCCCTAGGTTCTTCAGAACCTTTTTTTTTTTTTTTGATTCCATATATATGTGTGTTAGCATATGGTATTTGTTTTTTTCTTTCTTACTTCACTCTGTATGACAGACTTTTCCTTATGGATGGGATTGCTTCCCTGGTTCCACCTCCAGGCTCACCTTTTGATTTCCCACCCAGCCTTAAAAATGCAGCTCAAGCTACCCCTCCTACAGAACATTCCTGATTGGCTATCTGACCTTCAACACTGTTTACACATTGTTCACTCCTACTTTACTTGGCGTCTTGCTGAAAGGGAAGGAACCCTGTCGTACTTTTTTGGGTCTTCAGTGTCTAGCAGAGTTCCTGACATAGAACACGTTTCCAGTCGAGTTTGCTTGCTTCTCTCAAGGTACCCAAAGATGGTCAGTTGTTACCTCAAGGCAGAGAGCCTGTGACTGCATGGGTTGGAGGGTTTGCAGAGAGGTGGGATTGTGTTCAAGTTCACACTCTCTTTTGCTAGTTGAATTTTTTAAACTGTGAGCATGTAATTTTTTTTTTATAATAAAAGATGTCTAAATGTTGCTTAAAAACTGTTGGTTGTTCGGAAAATGATCAAAATTTTCCTAGCAGACTGGACAACAGAGAAATAAGGTCAGAAGATAAAATAGACTCCAGCACCGAGTTAGGAAATGACTGGCTGGGACTTGCTTATATAACAGTCTAAAACCGATGGGACAAACTGAACTTTGATGTTGACACTTGTGCCAGAAAACATACTCCGGGTGGCTGAAGAGCAGCCCTTCGAGGGCAGTGCTCTGCTTGGTCTTCTGGGTTCCCACCTTTTTGTGTGAGCTGGGCCCGCAGGAGACTCCAGGGCAGCCACCTGGATTCATGACCCAACAGTCTTGTCCAGGAGCAAAGCTTTTTCTACTGTTTGGACATCTGGGTTCCCTCTGGTTGAGTGAAGATTGTTCTAATAAGTGGTAAAATGACTGTCTTTTGGATTCCAAAGTTCAGGAAACAAATCGCCGACTGTTTAAGCCCCAGTGAGTCAGTCTGGTTGCCTTATACATACCTGGCGACAGTTACTCACTAGAGTTTCAATAGAGAAAGACGTGGAAACTTCCCTGCTGGGCTCAGCATTCTCCTTGCAGCATTGTGAAGTGATGTAACCCTGTGCATTTCTAGCCTGTGAAGAGGCCTGGGGCTGTATCCGTATAGCGACTTAAACGCACCACTACTTATTTCCCCAGCAAGCTAGGTCCCCTAAATGTTTGCTTTCTGGCAGGGTCATTGATTTCTGCTCTTTCCATTTCCGGAAGTACTCAAAAGCCATCGATGGCTCAATGGAAACTTTTGAGAAACACATTCCGAAACCATTTGGCAGGATCCTTGCTTTCTTGGAGAACAGGCCTTCTATAGAACATTTGCAGGAAAATAAGACCCCAGTTTTTAAAAGATCTCTGCATTTACGGTATAGTCCACACCTAAAGTCAGAATCTTGCCAAGGATACAATTAGGGCTTTCATGATGTTTAAAACTGTGTTTTTCTCTTCTGAACTGGCCTTCTGCATTGATGGAGTGGGTGTTACTGCTGACACTGGCAGCCACATATGTCCAGTGATTTCAGAGACAACAGCCAGAGACCAGGGTTCCTCCCGAGCACACAGTCGGAGGAGGTCATATAAAGCATCATCCCCTGAGCCTTCTCAAGAGAACTTATCTTGGAGGGGTGGTGCCACAGAGGCGGACCTGGGAAGATTGGGGCGGCTGCAGGTCGGTGTTAGCTGTGTCATCATTTAGTTAAGTCAGACCTCATTTCTTACCCATTGACCTTCCTTCTCTCCCTGCCCTAGAGAATCTCATACGTGATGCCCTAGAGAATCATACGTGAGGACGTTGCATCTTACTTTCAAAAGACACCGTCTTAATTCTCAGGTAACAATTACTTGATCCTGGATCAGCAGCTGTCATGGAGATGATTAAAAAGCATGAAATTATCTTGATGTTTCATGTTTGGACAAAGTGAGTGCACGACTATATTTAGCAATTTTTAAAATGTAAGTTTTAATGCAACTGGAATTTATCCTAGGTTGTTTGTTGCCCAGGAGATTCTTGTTGAGTGGAAAGAGAAAGAGACTTATTTAAAAAGCTAATTCTTGGGCTTCCCTGGTGGCGCAGTGGTTGAGAGTCCGCCTGCCGATGCAGGGGACACGGGTTCGTGCCCCGGTCCGGGAAGATCCCACAGGCCGCGGAGCGGCTGGGCCCGTGAGCCATGGCCGCTGAGCCTGCGCATCCGGAGCCTGTGCTCCGCGACGGGAGAGGCCGCAACAGTGAGAAGCCCGCATACAGCAAAAAAAAGCTAATTCTTAGTAATTCATACCCAAAGCTGCCTATAAAGACTTGTCTACAAGATGCCGACCTTCCTTCTTTAATGTGCAGTCTTCAAGATGCTGGGAAAATCAAGGTTCTACCTCTGAGTGATAACTTAACCAGTTTACAATAAAGGTCCAAGGTTAAATGTAACTGAGTGATTAGGACAATGTGTGGAGATGTACAGCCTCAAAGATGCAGAAGCCGCCTGCATGACTGGTCAAGTCTTCAGACAACAAGAGTCTGAACCCGAGTTTTTTGAACAGAGATTAGTATGTGCTCATCCGTGTCCCAGGTCCCTGGAGACCACGCAGAAGGCTAACAGCGTATGTAAGAAAGACACATGGCACGGGACCAAAACATCAGTGCATGAATCCACAATTGCTTATTTACCTCTGTACCTGTCAACAGCTACTAAGAAGTTATTTGATTGCAATAAACTTCCAGTGTTAATCATTCATGATGAAATGCAGAAGAACATTTTTTTTTTTTTTTTCCGGTACGCGGGCCTCTCACTGTTGTGGCCTCTCCCGTTGCGGAGCACAGGCTCCGGACGCGCAGGCTCAGTGGCCATGGCTCACGGGCCCAGCCGCTCCGCGGCATGTGGGATCTTCCCGGACCGGGGCACGAACCCGTGTCCCCTGCATCGGCAGGCGGACTCTCAACCACTGCACCACCAGGGAAGCCCAGGAGAACATTTTTATGCCTGTTTGAATCTTTTACTCTTGTTTAGTAGTTCTCTCCTTGCCCAAATAACAAAAATGCCTACGATCAGTTTTACACCATTAACAATTTGAAAACAAACTTATTAAATGGGTCTGCATATCTATGGGCACAAACTATTTTGCAAAGTAGATAGAATTATTTATATTTATAAACAAAACTGTGTGATTCACATTAGCATGAGACATACCACCTCAAGGATGAAAATGAAATTGCTTCCCAAAGAAATATTGGGGAAAACACAAGCGATGCATCCCCAAATTGCCACCGTCCACCATTAACTATTTCAGACACAAGAACATTGCTTGAATGCTATTTTCAAAAGACAGAAAGAGATAACTAAATGTAAGAATATTTATTTTTCCTTTAAGTAGAAAAAAACCCACTCTCTTGGGCTCTCTTCAAGGAGGAGAGCATCTAAGGCTGTGCAGTTCTGTAAAATTACACACACCATATGCTTCAGACCTCAAATTGTGATTATTTTGATTTGATTTATTGCTTTTATTCCATAGGAAACACAACCACTTTATTTGAAAGACTTGTTAAATATTCTACCACTCGGCTGGAGTAAAGAATTTATTGGAACAAGAGAGGTCTTGCATGACCCTCAGCGGACAAACACTTCTTCATTGCTTTGCCAGCTTGTCTTCCCCGAGCTCCAGAATGTGGAGCTCACGGCTGGTTGCACTTATGGATGTCAGCTGGGCTTCCAGTCACCCGGGTCATGCCGTCGAAATCAAACATGCTGTCTTCCTGTGCCTAATGACACACTCCACAAGGTTCTTGTTGCCAAGAGTTGTTCCACAACGTGGACCTACACAGAGTTGTTTACTGATTTTCGTTCAGTATTTTAAATGATTTATATGAAGTGACTATCACTTGTGCTCACTCAGAGGCAGCTGTCCAAAAGCTTTCAGCAATGCAGCATGTTAGACTGTCTGGGGTCACCTGTGAGGAATGTTGAATGGAATTCCTGATGTTGCTGGAGATGTGGGCGATTTTTTGTAGGACATCCAGGAAGTCCTGCCAGTTTCAGCAGCACGGGGCATCTCTCCATGCTGGTGCTTGCTGGGTGACACTTGCTTTTTTTGCATCCAGATCAGAAAACCACAAGGGGAAGAAAGGGCAGCAACATGTATTTCAGCTGTGTGGCAGCAATCCTGGGGAAGGCTGGTAGGGAGAATATAACAGTATTGACTCAATTTAGCTTTGGACATGCTTATCTATCCAGATGGTGAAGCCTGACCTTCATTAACTAAGGATAAAGTTGATAGAATTTCATCTTAGTTCCTTTGGAATCTAAGGATATAGAAAATTAGACAAAATGGTTCAAAGAGCCTCAAGGACCCATCACCATCTTCAAACGCTATCAATTTATAGCCAGTCTTATTGAATCTCTATCTTACTTACTAATCCTCCCTCCGCCAAGACATCGACTCTCAAAGATATAAAAACTATTTTTGCTAACATCATCACAATGCCATTATTTCTCCTAAAATTATAATACTTTCACCAAATATTCAGCATTCAAGATTCTGGCTAGCTCATCAATGTTATGACTTTTTTATCAGCCTGTTTGTTAGAAACAGAAGACATGTAAGCTTCACACCTGTAATTGCTTAAGGCTTTCAAGTTTCCTTTAGTTCATAGGTTCTCTCCATCTCTATTCTCCTCTACCTCCCCCTCCTCTTCCTCCTTGTCTTTCTCCTTCTCACTATTTGTTGAAGAAACACAATTTCTACAAAAATGGTGTTTCCATTTGTCCTATGAAATTTCCCACATCTGACCTCTCCAAGTCGTCATTTAACATTTTCCGCCATCATCTTATTTCCTATACAGTGTTGGTTGGATTTAGAGGCTTGATCTAAGTCAGGCTGGGTTTTGGGGGCAAGACCACCGCGTTAGTTTGCTAGGGTTGCCAACACACAGTGCTGCAGACAGGCAGTTGAAGAGCAGAAATGTAGCATCCGCCATTACAGAGGCTGGAAGTCCGAGATCTAGGGGTCAGCAGGGCTGGTTTCTCCCGAGGCCGCTCTCCTTGGTGTGTGGACGGCTGTCTTCTCCCTGTGTCTTCACATGGTCTTTTCTCTGTGTGTGTCTGTGTTCAAACCTCCTCTTCTTATAAAGACACCAGTCAGATTGGATTAGGGCCAACCTAATGACCTCATTTTAATTTAATCACCTCTTGGAAGACACTTTCTCCAAATGCAGTCACATTCTGAGGTACTGGGGGGTTAGGACTTCAACACAGGAATTTCGGGAGTGAACAAGTCAGTCCATAATAACTTTCCAGGTAGTTGTGTGCCCTTCCATCAAGATGTATATATATAATATCGGATCGTTTGTCTTTTTGTGGGTTTGGCAGTCGCTCATGATCAATATCTAGGTTCATTCACTTGAGTTTGCAAAGTGGTGATAGCCTAATTCTGTTGTTACTTCTTTATGTATTAGCTAGATTCCTTTTTTTTCTTTTTTTTTTAAGTTGATTCATCTTCTCTTTGGTTTGCAGTGGTACAGTTTGTATTAGAAAGGCAGAATTAATATTTGATCCTTTTCGTTTATTTACTCATTTTCAAAATAATAGGTTGGTCATTGGAATCCTCCAATGTGATCAGTCTGTTGAGGCTTTTTAACTGACACTGTGAACTCATGGATGTTCACGTCTGTGTGTATGAAGGTGTGATGTATGTTAATCCACTGCAGTTATTACCTTTCCCTCAAGTTGTCCTATGTTTGGCCAGTGGGAGTCTCTGCAAGCTTGGCTTCCAAGTCCCTCAGACAGGACTGCAGTAGTCCTGGAGAGCTTCCTTATCTGGTACAGCATGATGTGCCAGGCTCATGTTTTCCATTTCCTCTCCAGATCCGAGCAGCTCCGGTTCCTTTTAGTGGAAAAGGTGCTTGAAGAGCAGAATCTGAGCACTAGGGGAGCTCACGGCTACTGAGTTGATTTCTACATCTAGGCCTTTATAGTGAGTCGAACTATGAACCAGATGTACGTAAACATCCATCATCATACATATGTGTACATATATAATCCCAGTCAAATTCAGGGTTTGCTTTATCTTAACATCTGTCTTTCCTCTTTCCCACTCCAAGAATCCTGGCCTCAACCACAGCAGGAATGATTAAATAAGAACCCCACGTTGCTGTCCATTTGCTTTCACACACGACACGCGCACAGCAGAGTCAGACTCGCACAGCTAACACGCCCACCAAGCTTTCTGCAGCTCTTTCTGTCCTTAGATTTGTACTCAAATCACTGTGCTTTACAATCCCTGGGAATATTTCCTCCCTGTGGGTTAAACCATCAACTGGGTACATATTTAGGGTGTTTGTTTTTCATTTTATATTTAAATACATTTATTTTATAAATAAGAACTCAGATATGAGGTGCACATCTTATATGTCTTACGTAAGGTGAGACACGCACATGGTTTCAAAGCCAAACCAAGTGTGGCGCCAGCAGTGCCTTCCTGTTTTTCTCGTCACCCTATGTGTCTAAGCCAGAGAAAGGGTTGGGTTTGTGTGGTGGCGGATTTGGAGGAGGAGGTGATGCCTGAATCGTGTCGTACTGAACAGCTGTAAAGAGTGACTCCGATTCTGGGAGAATCTGTCTCGAAGGCCTTAGGGAAGAAAACATTTGTTCTGCCACCCACCATGTAATTCTTCTTTGAATTTTAATGCGTTAGCCTTTAGGCTGCTAGACAGAAAACAGCCGCTGTGTTCTGTTTAAACTCGGCCATCTTTCTACTTTGCTGTAGAGGCTAGAAATGAGAAGGTTTTGTCAAGTATATGGTTATGCGCTCCAAAGTAGTTCGTCTGGATCTGTGAAGTTCCATCTCGTGATAACATCTTGGAATCTAAATATAGCAGTATTATCTAAAATAGATAAGCAACAAGGATGTATTGTACAGCACAGGGAAATTCAGTCATTATCTTGTAATAACTTTAAATGGAGTATAATCAATAAAATTTTGAATTACTTTGCTATACACCTGAAACTAATGTAATATTGTATATCAACTATACTTCAATAAAACAATAAAGCATAGTGTAAAAAAAGAAAGATAAGTATATTTTTTTAAATAAAACAAATACAGGAGTTTTAATGGAAACAAAATTAATTAATTAATATAACTGTCCTAGAAGCCAACTTCCACCCATCCTTCAAGCTCAGGGGACCTTATGGAGCCTTCCTGATGTCGCCCCAAAGTTTAGATTCCCCGACATCTGTTTCCATGACACCCGCTAGAATACTCCTATTGTAACAGGCATTGCACTTAGTTGTTAAACTTTAAGTATCTAAAACACAAAGCATGGTGCCAGGCACAATTTCATATTTCTATCACTGCATCCAAATATACTCTAGTATAATTATTCGTTTAGGTGTCCCTTTCCCCCAACTATTCGATAAGCTTTCTGAGGGCAGGAACTGTGTCTTCCTTCCTCGGTGCCACACTTGTTCACAGTTGGGATGGAATAAAGAACAGAAGAGATACTATTGGACATAGAATTAGAATAACAGAGGCTAAACCCAGTATCCTCTCGAGGATCATATTATAAGGATGAGGCCACCTTTGAAAGTGATGGATAGCATCCTCGTAAACTCTCAACGCCGCTGGACGCTACAGTCTGACCTCTGTACCCTCAGACCATAAAACATGATGTGAACGCTGCGGCATATTCTATACATGTTGTGGCGAATCCTACAGTCATTTTGAGACTTCCTTAAAACGGGGAAAGAAGCTACCCTCCTGTGTGTCAGATCCATTCCGGATGCCTTACACGCTCACACTTCATCCTCAAGACAGCCCCACGGGACAGGTGTTACTGTTTCCCCTTTTACCGCGAACTGGGGTCCGAGAGCATCTACGTTTCACGAGATGGAGGACCTCTGCCCAACTCTGTCAGCTGCAGAAAACCTGGCATTATGAGCAGGCTTAAAAGAACAAGTGAAAAGCAGAGAGAATGGTAAATAGTGCACATCAAATGGACTGTGTGATTATTGTTCTCTTGCCTCATCTGGTCATGTGGACGGATGGAGGCCACATGATATCATTGATCTTTTGTAAACCACTTCCATAGATGTTGGTAATGAGGTAAGAGATACAGGGGCCTCGGGTTAACCTGCTGCAGCCAGTTTCATGCTGACCCTTTGAGATAAACTATCAACAGGAACGACACGCCCTGATTGGGTGAAAGACAAAGCAGCCCACCGCAGTCTCCTCATTCTTGTGGTCAAGAGGACTTCCCAGCCTGACACATGCGCAGAAGGGGTCCCAAGTCATCCTCTAGTAATCTGGGCTGCGTTGTAATATCATTATAATACCATTAGCATTGCGGTTTTGACCCCCTCCCCCCATGGGTTTCACTTGGACGCTCTCGGGGAAGACTCGAAACGGTGCCTGGTGGAAGCCCAAATAAGGAATTGCAGATTATGTGATCATAGGGGAAGGAAAGGGGAGCCACCCGCATCTAAACCCCATATTAACAACCTAAGCTGCCCCTAGGAGGTGCACCTCACTGCAAGTTTGCCCCTGTGCTCTCCCACACGCACTGTGCTTCTAATAAATGCTGGGCCTGCTTTGCAATCTTGGTGTCTTTGTTGAACTCTTTCTTCAGAGAAGACAAGGACCGAGTTTCACCAAAAACAGTAATATAAGCATGTTCGAAACGACCACGGTTGGGGCATGTTTATGGCTTTGAAAAACTGAATCTAAGATAGCGAAATAAAACATTCCAAACACCTGTAACACATCTTGTCCTCGTTTTTCTGCAGTCTTTTTGTCTTTGCCTGGGCCTAACATCTGTATTGGACTGCAGGCCGTGCTTGGATTTCAAGACCATAACCTATTCCTTTAGGACCAGCAGCTGTTCTTTCGGAGACCCTGTCTCCTGAAACAGGCCCTAAGAGCTACCGTTCTGACATCCGAAATGCTGAGAAAGGGAAGATCATAGGCCAGTGAATTGCGAGTGCCTCTTTCTTACACACTTCAGGCTTCAGTAGTTTTCGGAAGTTCCACAGAGGGTACTTTGCCACGAAGGGCCCCGTTCTGACATGAACTGAATTTTCCCCACCTGGAAATCAAGTGATCAACCAGGAAGTTTTCTTCTCAAGAATAACAGCACTGACTCTTCTTTCCCTGGCTTTCCTTTCAATAACAGCTGCATCGTATCCTTCTGCTATAAATGCTCCATCCTGGGATGAGGAATATCTACTCAATCAACAAGAAACATTTACACGCAGCCTGTGTTTCTCCATATGGTACCTCCTACGATGAAATGATCAGTCAGACATTAGGCTCTTTCTGTCCTGTCTCTCCTGATGGAATATGAGGAAGACAGGAATTATCTGTCTTGTTCACTCCTGAATCCCTGGGCCTAGCACAGTGCCTGGCATGGAGTTGGCAGTTGGATATTTACTGAAAGAATAAATGGGCCTCCGCTATCTGTGTGGCACCACAACAGTGACCAGCACGGGAGCTCTGTGCTGACCCTACTGCACCTGAGCTTCCTGAGAGCCCTCGCCCGACACTACAATGATGGAGAGGTGGCTGGGGAAGGAGGCTGGGGGTGGGTGGGTCCAGGGGAGGAAGTACAAAGGCAGTTTTTAGGTAACTAGCCAAAAGGAGGAACAGGTGCTGATGATCTCAAAAAATACAATGGAATACTACTCAGCCATTAAAAAGAGTGATATAATGCCATTTGCAGAAATTATGCCAATTGCAGAGATTATCATACTAAGTGAAGTAAGTCAGACAGAGAAAGACAAATACCATATGACATCACTTACATGTGGAATCTAAAATACGACACAGGGCTTCCCTGGTGGCGCAGTGGTTGAGAGTCCGCCTGCCGATGCAGGGGACATGGGCTCGTGCCCCGATCCAGGAAGGTCCCACATGCCGCGGAGCGGCTGGGCCCGTGAGCCATGGCCGCTGAGCCTGCGCGTCCGGAGCCTGTGCTCCGCAACGGGAGAGGCCACAACAGTGAGAGGCCCACGTACCAAAAATAATAATAATAATTAAAAATAATAAAATATGACACAAACGAACTTATCTACAAAACAGAAACAGACTCACAGACATAGAGAATGGACTTCTGTTTGCCAAGAGGGAGGTAGGTAGGGGAGGGATGGCCTGGGAGTTTGGGGTTAGCAGTTGTAAACTATTGTATAGAGAATGGATAAACAACAAGGTCCTACTCTACAGCACAGGGAACTATATTCAATACCCTGTGATAAAACATAATAGAAAAGAATATGAAAAAGAATGTATATATGTGTATAACTGAATCACTTTGCTGTACAGCAGAAACTACCACAACATTCTAAATCAACTATACTTCAATAAAATAAATTTCTGAAAAAATTGTAACATTTTGCTCCTTAAGGTTCACTGAAATCCCCCCAATGTGCCAGTCACCGATAGCCTTAAAAATAGAAAGTTGTCAAGATCTATGGATGTTTTGAGGAAAACAACTCCAAGAAAAAAGCAAGCATTTATGTACCAATATATTTTTAAATAGTGGCCGTCATTAAGTCTGTGCTAGTTCAACAACTGGCTTTGGCAGTATTTCATTATGAAATAAAACAGGGAATTTTCTACACAAGCCTTAACTGATGCCAAATACAGGCACACCTTCTACATTTCTGAATAAACAGAAAGCCCAGTTTATTCAGGTCAGTGCTTATTTCTTTAGTACTGAAAGCCCTAGTTTTAGAAATATTTTCAACTTAGGACCCTAACTACTAAAACTCTAGTTGACTGAGTTTCTATTTCTCCCACTTTATAATTAATTTTCAATTTTATCAAGATAAAATGCTTGTACATAATGTAGTGCTAATTTTTTTCCATTTTAATGCAATCATTTAGGTACATGATACATAAAAATAGTACTAAAGTGAATATTGTGAAGATTACTCTATATAAGTACACCTGTAACATATAATATTGTACAGCAACTATACTTCAACAAAATATATAAATAATAAATAAATAAATACTACTAAAATGCTTATAATTAAAAATACTTCCCTGTCCCTCCCTGCTCCCTGTCCCAACATTCTCTTCTCCAAAGTACCCACTTTTAGCTCATTTGCTTCTTCTGGAACTTCACCCAATATCTGTACACAGTAAATGCCCCCTGGAGAGATCCCACTTGCCCTGTTCCTCCTCTGGGCCCCTGTACAGCCACATTCCTGGTTCTCTCCATTACCATTTTGGGAATCCCCTTTGCCTGTCACCTTTGTTAGTTCTCTTGTTTCTTGGATCATATTCCTTTCTCTTTCCCGGATTTCCCCCTATTGTCTTGCTAGATAATATTCTCCAGTTGCTTCTTAGGAAAAAATGCATTTTTTTGAGTACATACATACATGAAAATGTCTCTTTTCAGCCTTCCCACTTGATAGTTGGGCTGGGTATAGAATTCCGGGTTGAAAGTCACCTTCTGGCAGACAGGGAGGTCATTGACAAGTGTCTTCCAGAGCCCAGTATTGCTGTCAAGAAGTGTGATGCCTTATTGATTCTGGATCCTTTATATATGTCCTAGTTTTCCTCTGGAGGGCTTAACAGTAGGCTTCATCCCAGCAGTGAAATTTCACAGTGACATGCCTTGACACAGTTGTTTTGTTGTTGTGGTCATTTTGCTTTGGTGGAGACTTCCAATCTGGAAATTCATGTTATTCCCTTCTGAGAAATTTTCTCATTGATTTTCTTTCTTCTGTTTTCTCTGATCTCTTTTGAGGTCTCTTATTAGTCAGATATTAGACTAATTTAATTTTAATTGATTTCTTACTTTACTATTTTTCACTTTCTTCTTTTCTGTCTCTTGGACTTTTTGTTCTACTTTTGTAAGATTAACTCAACTACATAGCATGAAATTTCTCTCCTATACTGAATCTCTATACTTATTTTTTGCTAATATAATAGGAATTGTAATAAATGCATTTTGTTACATTATTTCAATGTACTTCATTTATTTAACTAATTGATAATGTTTATTAACAGGTGGCCTGATTTGCTCAAGATACCTTCAGGTTAGCCTCTTGTCCAAGTGATCAGTTCCATTAGCTTCCTGTTTCACTCTCAAAAGTGTCCTATTTTGGGTGATAAAATATATGGTCACACTATTTACTGAGCACTTAGTTTGTACCAAGTGCTGTTCTAAGTGCTGTATGTGTAACAACACATCTGTACAACAACCAGCAGAGTAGATTCTAATCATTTTACAGATTGGGAACCTGAGGCATAAATAGTTTAAGTAACTCATCCAAGGTGTCACAGCTACCAGGTGGTAAAGTGGGGACTTGAATGCGGGAAGTCTGCTTCAGAGCCTTGCACTTTTTTTTCTTTATCAACTATATTTGTTTGTTTGTTTAATATTTGTATTTATTTATTTATTATTGAGGTATAGTTGATTTATAATATCATGTTAGTTTCAGGTGTACAGCACAGTTTTATACATATATATACTTTTCCAGATTCTTTTCCCTTATAGGTTATTACAAAATATTGAGTATAGTTCCCTGTGCTGTAGAGTCGGTTCTTGTTGGTTTTCTATTTTATATATAGTAGTGTGTATCTGTTAATCCTAACCTACTAATATATCCCTCCCCCACTTCCCCCTTTGGTAACCATAAGTTTGTTTTCTATGTTTGTGAGTCTATTTCTGTTTTGTATATAAGTTTGTTTGTATCATTTTTTTATATTCCACATATAAGTGATATCATATAATATTTGTCTTTGTCTGGCTTAATTCACTTAGTATAATGATCTCTAGGTTCACCCATGTTGCTGCAAATGGCATTATTTCATTCTTTTTTTATGGCTGAGTTATATTCTATTGTATATATGTACCACATCTCTTAACCACTATAGATCCCACTTCATCACTGCTTACAATCCCTTATTTGGGGGATATTAGGTTATTTCTGAATTTGCATTACTGCAAACACTGTTGGACTCCTTTCTAGCTAAACCTTTCTTTACCTCCTTCATTATTCTCCTGGAGGATAAATTCCTAGTGAAACCAGCTGTCTTGATTCTCAATTCACACTCTTTAGACTATGCCGTGCTGTGCAACCTCCTGAGGATAGGAACTGGCTAACAAACCACTTGATTATGAAAAGACAGAAAGCAAGAAAGCAGACTAGGAGAGCCAACACTCTGAAAAGAGCTGTGATCCTCAAGTCAGGGAAGGTTGTAGTTCATTCTGATTTTTAAAACTCGTAGCGCTCCCCTCTGCATGGCTGACACCTAGTCTGATCACTCTCACCTTAGAATCTGCAGCCTCCTCGACACCCACACCCTGACCCCCACCGTCTACTGACATTAGGGCAGAGTCATAGCAGCAGCTCCTTTCTGGAAGGAGGTTTGCCTGTGAATGACTGTTGATTTCATAATCTCAGCAAGACTTTCATTTGCATGGATAACAAGTTTACCCAGGTAGGGAGCCATCGATTTTCCTAAAATGCTCCTTCTAAATCCAGCTTAAATTTCATCTCTCTCAGCAAGTCCTCATGACTTGAAGTTATCCAGCTTTTCCAGCCTGAGCTATACCAATTTGTGCCATTCGGAGTACAAGAAGAACTGGGATTTGTCTTTTACACCGATACAGCAAATATGTACTGAGTACCCGTGTATGCCACGCTCTGTGTTAAATGTAAGGAAGAGAAAAGGAAGGCAAGATATTTCCATGCCCCACAATTTTCAATAATGTGTAGCTTCTACAGATTTCACTTACTCCTTAAACAAAACAAAAAGCCCTGCCCATTCACTATTTGCAGTGCGTTCTCTTGTAATTTGACTCTTTTAATATGACTGTAAACTGTTCTCCCATCTCCTATCTGTGTTTTTTATTCTTCTTATTGAAATTAAACATACGGTTTGTATATATTGGAAAACACCCAACTGCAAACAGAAGAGACCACGTAAAAATGAGTTAATCATCAGGTCACGTGTCTAGAGAAACTTCTGTATTTAAAGCAAGAGAATGTTTCCTTCAATTCAGAAGAAAAAAAATAGAGTCAACCCACACCCAGTTACTGCAATCATTCTCCATCAATGGATATTGCATTGAACTCTGTTTACATCTATCTGTCTTGAGAGTCTGTCAGCTACTTGAGAGCAAGGACCCTGTTTATTAATTAAGGTCTTCATCTCAAGTCTGTTGAAGTGTATCTTTACTGGTCTTTAAGATGCAATAAACAGGAGAACACACCATTGATTTAATAACAGCTTTACATGGGAAGAGAAAAAGAGGCCCTACATCTATAAACAATTATTATAAAACACATCCTGATTTCAAGAAAGTTAAATTTTAAAAGTATGCCCCAGAATGGAGGAAATCCTGTCATTGTCTTTGACTGGACTTCTGGTCTCGAAAACAAGGTGGACTCTTGCCTCTATTAAGTCAATGGACAAAAATTCTTTAGTGTTGGTTGTATTGACTCAACTCATCCTCCTCTTCCTCCAGTGCTTTTTCTGAGACCGCTGATAACTTCCAAATATTTGTCTGTTATTGTTTTCTGGGATTTCCATTTCCTCGTATGGAACCCTCCTCTTTGAATTCTTCGCTGGATTTTACAGCCTCCTGCTGTCCTCAGGGTCCTGCCTCCGAGGCTCTGTGGTCCTTCACTCACCTTGTCCTCTGTGTGGGCGCCCCGGCCCCCCAGGCTCTTCCCGTTCCTCTCTCAGTCCTCATGAGTGGTGCTCAGCCCTAGATACATTCTTTCCATCCTCTGAGCCCTGTTCAGGCCATTCCCTGGGCCAGGAATGATCTTATATTCACCTTTCCAAGCCAACTTAATAATTACTTCTTGGGTGAACACTTCTCTGACCTTCAGTCCAGGTCGATGTCCCTGGTAAAACCTTCTCTTTCCATCCCATAAACACCCTTTGTAATGAAATGTTTTATCATGAACTGGACGGAATAGGGCAGGATATTAACTTTTCTTTAATATACCACTATATTGTTTTATTTGTTGCCATAAGCATGCATTATATCTGTCATTTAAAACAATTATTTAAAAGCATGAAAGACAGTATGACATACTTGTTCAATGTCTCTCCCCTTCCCTAGAATACAAATTCCAAGAAGGGCATATACCGGGCTTGTCTTGTTCAGCACTGTGGCTGCAGGATCTAGCAGTGCTTTGAACACAGGAGGTGCTAGATTTATAGAGTGAATGCAGTTGACTGAGAGGACAGAACATGAAAACGGTCGGGGAGGCTAAGCACGAAACTTGCCCAGGATGGAGATGGCCCTCTGTCCAGCTGAGAGAACGCAAGCAGGTGGGCACACCTGGGCCTGTCAGAGTCAGCATTCTCTTCAAGATCCTCTCCCCAGCCTGAAGGTGGGGCCTGGAAGGCTTTTAAGCAGCAGTTGTGCTTAGTCTCGAGAGGGCAGCGTTCAGGTTACTGGCACCTGACTAGTTAGAAACAGGACCCGAGCCAGAGGCTGTGGGCAAATCTAATTTTTAACTTTATATTTAAATTTTTTATATTTAAAAATTTGTAACTTTTCTAGTTATACTTTTCTAATTGTATTTAATTTTTTAAACTTTTCTACTTATAATTTTCTAATTACATTTAAATTTTTAAAACTTTTCTAGTTATAATTTTCTAATTGTAATTATCTTCATTAGGAATTTAGTACTCACCACATGCAGCTTGGTTTCATAATTTTGATCTATATATTCATCTACAATTTCCCAACTGAATCCACAATTCCCTCGGTACAAGGTCTTTCTCATAAACATTTTGCATCCTCATGACTTGGTACAATCCATGTCATATTCCCTACAAGTGAATGTAGCCAACATTCTTTCATCCAAGGAAAATGCTCAAAGTGTCAATATTTCTCAGATTCTTTCCAACAAGTTTTTTATGTTTAAATAAGTCGAGCAGATGTTCACACTTGTATCACCAATGCTTGTTGAAGTTACTGTGATTTTCAGTGGCCTTTCATTATTTTTGTTGTTTTTGCTTAGAAATATTTGATAGGGTATTTGTAAATAGGTGCTCGCAATGTTATTTGAACGAATGAAGTGGAATATTTAAATGAGAACATGTGCTTTGCATGCAATAATTGTAACTATTTCTCCATGGCTTTAAACATAGGACATGCTTTGTAAGTTGTAGGAACTGTGCAATGATACCTTTTGTCGTCCTGGATCGTATCATAGTAACTAATAGACATTTGACATGGGGTTTATGGTCTTGTCTCTTTTTGATGCAGCTTATGTTGTGGTGATATAGCAGAAACGGACTAAAATCCACTAATTTTGTCCATGCTAATAACGGGAATCTTCAACGATTAAAAAGGAGGTGAAGTCGGCTCCAGAAACCCTGACCTGCAAAAGCCTAAGGAGAACAAAGACATTATTGAATCTGCAGTCTTTAAGAGCAATGCTGATTGATCCCTTTCCCTCTTAGAAATCTGAATTATATGTTCCATCTAGATGACACGCCTAGGTTTTGCTTTTCCCGTAATTGAACACACCTTGCACTAGGCATGTTTAATTTAGGTTACCAGCTGCTTTAAGAGAGTGTCAATTCAAGCCATGCTGTGACTTCAGTAGGGCTATGTTTATTAACCAGCATGACCCGTTATGATGGTTTCTAGGCCAACAGCATGAAATGAGCGTTTTTAAATTTTTATTTTTTTATTTACTTTTTAAATTATTTTTATTTATTTGTGGCTGCGTTGGGTCTTTGTTGCTGCGCATGGGCTTTCTTTAGTTGTGGCGAGCAGAGGCTACTCTTCGTTGCGGCGCGTGGGCTTCTTGTTGCGGAGCATGGGCTCTAGGTGCTCAAGTTTCAGTAGTTGCGGCGCGCGGGCTCAGTAGTTATGGTACACGGGCTTAGTTGCTCCGTGGCATGTGGGATCTTCCCAGACCAGGGCTCGAACCCATGTTCCCTGCATTGGCAGGCGGATTCTTAACCACTGTGCCAACAGGGAAGTCCCATAAGGGTTTTTTTTAACCAAAAAAATTATATTCTTGTTCTTCCACAAAAAGATTTATATAGTTAAAGCTACCGGACCCGTCCAGTGGCTGTTCTTAACAGGCTGGTTCCTTTTTCTCCACTGTGCTTTCACCATACTTGCCCCACCTCTTTCCTCCCCTTAATGAAAACCTAGTAGACAGTGAACATTTTGTTTATGAGGAATAAAAATTCATAATTATACAAAGAAACCTATAGGACATAAAAAGTTTTAAAATATTAACCCTGTTCCTAATTTAGGAAGGAAACACATTAATTAACTGATGTAAAATGTATTAGTATGTGCTTACCATGGGTTCTGGTATCTGTGGCTTAGTTTCTCAACAGCAGCTTGACTGAACTCTTCATACTGTAAAAGGAAGAACATGAATTAAGTCCCCTGATTCCAATGTCACTGGGCACAAACATGTCTGAGAGTCTGGGTTCCTGCTCAAAAAGGAGGTCAGTTTGAGCAATTAAACAGGAAATGCTAAGTTCAGTTGAAAGAAGATGGTCTTTTGATTTTTGAACTGAGAGGAAAAGGCATAAGAGGTAAAATAACTCTGAGCCTCTGTGCTTTCCCTTCCCCCTCTGTCAAAGGACAGGTGCTGGGTCCCAAGAAGAGTGTCATCCCCAATCTCTAAGCTCCTAATGATTCTGTGTCTACACCAGCAGGCATGCAAAACCACAATTTAGCATTTAGATTCAAACTGCTCAGCTCTTTCCACTTCACCTTGCCCTCACAGAATTAGGAAATGTGGTGGCTATAGCACAGGAAAGAGCTGGGTGACAGACAGCCTGTGGTGCAGTCTAGCTCTGAATGTTCCTTTCAGAAAGCATCACAGAACGTCGATAAAATATTTGGTTGCTTAGAACTAGTTCTCACATGAAAACATATCCCCGTGCCCGTCCCTGTGCATAGAAATTATCTCTCATAACTGAACAGATGACTATAAACTGGCCTCTTTTCCCCAGGAACTGTCAATGGAGGACACATTTTATGCATAAACATGGGAAATGGGGGTGTCAAATTTATACTGAAAAGGGTTTGGGGCCTTAATCAATTCTCGATTTTCCATACTAGGGTTGGGAAACAGTGATAAGGATTATCAAAAGTACTTCACTTCAGTTTTGTCTATTTCTTAAAATTAATTAATTTATTTATTTTTGGCTGTGTTGGGTCTTCATTTCTGTGCGAGGGCTTTCTCTAGTTGCGGCAAGCGGGGGCCACTCTTCATCGCGGTGCGCCGGCCTCTCACTGTCGCGGCCTCTCTTGTTGTGGAGCACAGGCTCCAGAGGCGCAGGCTCAGTAGTTGTGCCTCACGGGCCTAGTTGCTCCGTGGCATCTGGGATCCTCCCAGACCAGGGCTCAAACCCACGTCCCCTGCATTAGCAGGCAGATTCTCAACCGCTGTGCCACCAGGGAAGCCCTTCACTTCAGTTTTGGAATGCATTTTTACACTGATGCAGGATGCTACATTCGTAACATCAAAAAGTAGCAAACTCAAATGAGGCAACTGACAAGGGATAAATTTCCAAAATAACAAACAGCTCATATAGCTCAATATCAAAAAAACAAACAACCCAATAGAAAAATGGGCAGAAGACCTAAATAAACATTTATCCAAAGAAGACATACAGATGGCCAACAGGCACATGAAAAGATGCTCAAAATCGCTAATTATTAGAGAAATACAAATCAAAACTACAATGAGGTATCACCTCGCACCAGTCAGAATGGCCATCATTAAAAAGTCTACAAATAACGAATGCTGAAGAGGGTGTGGAGAAAAGGGAACCTCCTGCACTGTTGGTGGGAATGTAAATTGATACAGCCACTATGGAGAACAGTATGGAGGTTCCTTAAAAAACTGAAAATAGAGTTACCATATGACCCAGCAATCCCACTCCTGGGCATATATCTGGAGAAAAACATAATTCGAAAAGATACATGCACCCCAGTGTTCATAGCAGCACTATTCACAATAGCCAAGACATGGAAATCCCCTAAGTGACCACTGACAGATGATAAAGAAGATGTGGTGTATATATACAAAGGAATAGTACTCAACCATAATGAAATAACGCCATTTGCAGCAACAAGGATGGACCTAGAGATGATCATACTGAGTGAAGTAAGCCAGACAGAGAAAGACAAATACCATATGATATCGCTTACATGTGGAATCTGAAAAAAAAAAAAGATTGTTTTCAACTAGCGACAATAATCATAACTTGAAATTGGATATTCCCTATTAAGCAACCTTTAAATAAGTCTAGGTATTAATTTAAAAGGATATGTCTGGTAATTACATTCAGGTACTGTGAATGAGACACAATTTCTGAAATGAGCTGTTAAATTTGAGTTAAATTAATCACAGACATTGGGGCCCATTCTAGTTAACAATGAAAATCATTGCTTAAAAATGTCATTTTTAATCCCAAATCACCTCTAGTCTAGAACTCCCATCACTGAGGAATCCTCTTGCTTTCTTGCTATACTTAGCTCAGGAAGTTTTTCCTAATATACCCAATTTGACTTTCCTTACTAGAAAGGACCGTCTTCCATCTCTGTAACGATGAGGTCTTTCTCGCCAGCAGAACGAGTACAATGGCAATGCGTTTCAAGAATGTGTGGACACTAGAGTTTCTCTTCGCCATCCTCCTCCTTTGTAACATAGAGCTCTTAGTACCAAACATTGGAGTGGAAAATCCCCTAAGGCTACCTTTTCTTATGCTAATGTAATTTTTTCTTCACTTGCTTCCATTTGCAAAATATTACTGTTAACCGCTTAGGTGTCTTTCTTCCCACAGCCAGTGAGAAGCATTCTCATTGCTGGCATTGGGTCACCAAATTGCATAATGCTGCCTATTCTAGACTGGAACTATTGAAGGGAGAAAGGGGGGCTTCAAGCCTTTGTGTACATGGCGCATTTGAAGCATTCGTTTTATATTCAGAGTAGGAGTAGAAACAAAACAGTTCTCTCTGAAAAATGTCAGTGCTCAAGGCATGGATTCTGTGATGCATTTTTCTCACTAAAAAACAAAAATTGAACAATGCAGAGGCTCATACTTCATTTTATGCCACATTATACGTGAGCCTGAGTTGAGTACCAACATGAATTATATCCTGGTCTCCCTTTTTTTTTTTTTTAACTGCACTGTTTATTTAATTTGAATTAGTACGTCAACTTTCAGCAAACAGACTAAACATTAAGTTTCATGAGTTCCTTGACTCTGGCCCCAGTATGTGTTTTCTGTGGAGTATCCAGATAATGAGAAACATATTCCATTATGTTTCTAATGTGCTTATCATAACATAATTTAAAAATCCAGGACTTCCGTGGTGGCGCAGTGGTTAAGAATCCACCTGCCAATGCAGGGGACATGGGTTCAATCCCTGGTCCGGGAAGATCCCACATTCCGAGGACCAACCAAGCCCATGCGCCACAACTGCTGAGCCTGGGCTCTAGAGCTTGTGAGCCACAACTACTGAGCCCGCATGCTGCAACTACTGAAGCCCACATGCCTAGAGCCTGTGCTCCACAACGAGAAGCCACCAATGAGAAGCCTATGCACCGCAGTGAAGAGTCCCCCCACTCACTGCAACTAGAGAGAAAGCCCGTGTGCAGCAACGAAGACCCAACGCAGCCAAAAAATAAAAAAACAATAAAGTGAGCTAAAAAAATCCATGTAGGCAAGAAAATACGGTATATAGAGACATTAATAATACTAGATCCCATTTCTTGAGACTGTACTAGAGTCTGTACTAGATACTATGCTAAGTGCTTTACACACATCTCACCAAATCCATTTAACAACACTCTAAGTTATTGTTATTATCCCTGTGGAAGACAGAATTCTAAAGACCCCCAAGATTCTCGCTCCTTGGTATATACACCTTCTCCCAGATATTCAACCAAATACTAGGTACTGCTGTGAAGGGATTTTGCAGATGTAATTAAGATCCCAAATCAGTTGACAGTAAGAAAGGGAGATTATCCTCAGTGGCCCAAACTTCATCAGGTGAGCTCTTGAAAGGATCTGGGCTCTTCCAGGCAAAGGGGATTTGAAGCATGAGAGGGATTTGGACATGAGGGAGAATGTCTGTTGCTGGCTTTAAAGATGGAGGGCACCATAGCTATGGTATGTGGGCAGATTCTCGAGGCTGAGACTGGTCCCTGGCTGACAGCCAGCAGAGAAATGGGACCTCAGTCCTACAACCACAAGGAACTGAAAGCTGCCACAACCACATGAACTCGGAAGAGCCTCCAAGCCTCAGGTGAGATCACAGCCACAGCCAACACCTTGCATCCAGCCTAGTGAGTGCTGAGCAGAGAACCCAGCCAGGCCTTCCCGGGACTTCTGACCTATAGAACTGTGAGCAAATAAATGGTGTTGCTTTAAGATGCTATGTGGTATTAGGTTATGCTCAACAGAAAACTAATGCAATGCCCGTTTTATAGGTGCAAAAACTGAGACATTATAAAGAATAGTAGGCAGACTAGCATGCAAAGAAAGAAAAGAGGGAACATGAACATTTCTTCAACCGGCTACTTTTGCGTATTCAGTTTTTCGTTAAGGCATAGATTTGCCCTGAAAAGCACTATGAATCCTCGCTGCCTCATTTACTCTCAGAGAGAAGGCACATTTCTATTATTTTTTCTGCACTTCCCCAGAGAGATTCATGTTTTCCTTATTCACGTGATAATTCAAGATACACTAGAATTTTATTTTAAAGCAAGACTAGAACTTATTCTGTTGGGAATTGTTAGGATATGTGATGAGTAACCAATCACTCTGCTACCAGCCCTTTATCCAGAGTTAGCAGAAGGTCCCTACCAGGGTCTGAAATACGAGTGGATTCAACTATTCAACCTACAGAAAAGCGACATGGGAGCTTCCCGAGTCTCTGCTTGTGCCCAGTACACAGTTTCTGAAATATAATCAAGTGCCTGGTTGGTTCTTACCCTTGGAGTTTCCTAATGTGTTGGCACTGTTGTTAATTCAAAGGTTAGGAAGAGTGTTCCAAGTTAACTGTCCAGTTAGCTCTACAACACAGAATTACACTGGGGGTGGTAGCTCAGGCATTGTGAACATAACAGTGTAACTAAGTTTCAGTAAAAAAATATATAGGCTAAGTAGTTCTCAAATGACTATTGAATAAGCTAGGAGGAAAATAATTCTCAATCTCACACACACTTAAAAGCTCATCTCCCCCCCTTCTGCAACTTGGTCTCTTAACAAAGACTCTGAATGAGAAAAGAATGGGATTTCAGTCTCCGTCTCCCATCATTTCTTGATGATCGTGTACACTGTGCTAAGCACTGCACGGAGGGCTGTGGATGCTGTCAGTACAAAGCCAAATAAGACACAGCTCTCAGACCTCAAGGTGCTTACAGCCGTTTGGGATGTGGCTGGCACTGTGGAGACCAACTGTCTCACCAAAAACTTCAACAACGATCACAGCACAGAGAAACTTCCTACGAATTCCTCCCCAGCTGCAGGAGCCCACAAGGCTTCCAAAGCACTTATTTTCAATGCCATTTTCTTTGTGCCCAGAGACAGGGGGACCACATACCAGGGGCCCCTCTATTGAATGGGTTGTTTTCAATTTGCTCAATTAAGATTTCTTGGATCCTAGGTTCAGTCCTGGGAAGAGAATAGATATCTCCAGATTGCTATGCATTCTATGCATTTTTGTCAAAGCAGCGGAGGTACCCCGGAAGTGGTGTATATGAATAGTAGGGAAAAGTATAATCCTAAATTTATAATGCTATTAGTTTCCTCCAAAGATCTTAAAAAGCCAAGATTTAGAAAACATACGTCCTGGTATTTTAGCCACCTGTGCTTGGGATATTAGATCACGCACAAGTTTCCAAATTGTTGACAGTAAATTTAAAGGACCCTGGCTGTGGAGCCAACGTCAGGTTTACTAGACCCCATTCTGATTTATGCAACTTTTTCTTAGCTTTCTATCTCCCTATCATCCTCAAATACTATTCGCTGAAAACCTATGGCACATGCTTAATACTAACTTTAAGAGGTGTAATTTTTTAAAAAGGTGATGTTTACATTGAGATGCAAACTCAAGATGCACGTCAAGACTTACAAAAGCTAGTGACCACCATGGTGTATTTGCAGCCTTCCTTAGTTAGGAATAAAATCACTCACTAGACTCTAAATTACACTGAGTTCCTTTCTTCCTCCCTCCCTCCCTCCTTCCCTCCCTCCCTCCCTCCCTCCCTCCCTCCCTCCTTCCCTCTCCCTCTCTCTCTCTCTCTCTCTCTCTCTTTCTTTCTTTTCACATTTCCACATCCTAACAAAAGATGTGAACATTAGGATGTCTTTTTTTTCCAATTCACCAATAATCATCCATAAACTCACAGCCACAAGGAGGAAGCCCACATTTGGCTGGGGCTGGGATGCCTGGTGACATGTGGAGTGGCAGTGTCCCCAGCTATCAGCAGAGGTGCTTCTCCTTCCAAACCCGCTATTCTTCACGGAATGGCTTTGAACACAGCACAGAGAGTGCATCTCAGTGATATGTGCCTCGCTTGTTGTTTTCATGGTCTGTTCCAGAAAGGAAGCATCAAACTTAAAAACTTATTTTCTGGGAGTTCGGATACAAGTAAGTTCCTTCAATTTATTTGAGGAATCCTATATAAAGCCAGGTTTTATAAAATGGAGAAAATATAACACCTGCATACAAGGGGGTTGATGATGTTAATACATTATTTTCAAGAAAAAGGAGGGTTATTTGGCTTCTGTAGCCAAGGTTTCTTCTCCTTCATAGACGGTCAGCATGTGGCCCTCCCCTACCAGAGGCTTCCCGTGGTACCAGGAAAGCCATTAGTTTACACAGCACTTAAGGATGAAAGGTGCTAATGTAATTATTTTTATATTAAACGACAAACTGTTAGGATGCAAATAACTCTAAGAAATATAAAGTGAGAAATAAACACACACCCATCTGGGAAAGAAACAGCAGCCATCCCAAGGCGCTCCTAATTTTAGGAAAGCTATTTTCTCTTTTGCTCTTATAAGTTGGTTGGAAAAGGAAGCTTTATTATCTTTCAAAAGTCTTCTATATTGATAATAACATCTGGAGATTAGGAGTGTGAGATCTTAGGAATTTTAATGAGACTGTTTGTGATTTGCCCAAATGAACCCAAAGGTAAATGAGAAGCTTGGGGGGAGAAACACCCAGAAATTCTAAAATGTGTGATTGGTGGTCTACATACTGATCAACTCCACACCAACAATACTTCTCTTTTCTAGGTGATTTTGAAAATTTTCCGGGACGCTGTCGTGTGGAAGTGGGTTTGGGAGAATGCACAGGGTGGGGCTGGAAAGAAGGTACAGTTTAGGGGGGGAACTTTACTGTCTTCTCTTTTTTTTTCCAGAATGCCAAAGATAATATTCAATGATATGTTTTGAAGCACTCTAGAGTGCTTATTACACAGAAACTGGAAAATAATAAAACTAAAAATAGAGCTACCATATGACCCAGCAATCCCACTCCTGGGCATATACCCAGAGAAAACCATAATTCAAAAAGACGCATGCACCCCAATGTTCATTGCAGCGCTATTTACAATAGCCAGGTCATGGAAGCAACCTAAATGCCCATTGACAGACGAATGGATAAACAAGATGTGGCACATTTATACAATGGAATATTACTCAGCCATAAAAAGAATGAAATAATGCCATTTGGAGCAACATGGATGGACCTAGAGATTATGATACTAAGTGAAGTAAGTCAGACAGAGAAAGACAGATATCGTATGGTATCACTTATATGTGAAATCTTTAAAAAAATTACAAATGAACTTATATACAAAACAGAAATAGATTCACAGACATAGAAAACAAACTTACGGTTACCGAAGGGGAGGGGAGGGATAAATTAGGAGTTTGGGATTAACATATACAACTACTAAATATAAGATAGGTAAACAACAAGGACCTACTGTGTAGCACAGGGACCCTCACTCAATATTCTGTAATAACCTATAAGGGAAAAGGATCTGGAAAAAATAGATATATATGTATGTATAACTGAATCACTGTGCTGTACACTTGAAACTAACACAAGATTGTAAATCAACTCTACTCCAAAAAAAAAATTTTAAGATTTAATAAAGAAACAAAAAAGAAAATAACTATTACTAAGCTCTTTCTTATTATGTCAAGTATGTGGGTGATACCCACTACTGATGATTCATTTTACTACGATGAATGCAGCATCTGTGTGCAAACGACGCAGAGTGGTGGGGATCCGGGAGAGGCTTGAGGCCCCGTGAAGAAAGGACGGGCCCTTAGGAGACAAGGCAACCGGGACTGACCCGGGCGGACACTGCCTCGGGGAACAGTGCTCGCCCTGATGAGCGCCTCACCCAGCGGCTCCAGCCCCGTGTTCCGACTTCGTTTCCTGTCACTTCCTCTCACACACGCTGGGCTCCCACGAAGTCCCTGAGCTCTCGGCCTGGGCTGAGATCCCAGCTCCATCACTGACCAGCTGTACGGCCTCAGGCAAGGGGCCTCAGCTGTCAATATCTCCGACCCCTCCTCTGTAAGATGAAACCGATCACAGTGCCTCCCTCACATAGTAAATAGTCAACGGGAGCTCTTTTTTAAAAAAATTTATTTTATTGGAGTATAGCTGACATACACTTGTGTTGGCTTCTGGTGTACAGCAAAACGATTTAGTTATGTATATGTTTTCATGTTCTTTTCCATTATGGTTTATTATTAAGATACTGAATATAGGTCCCTGTGCCATACAGTAGGACCCTGTTGTTTATGTTTTATACATAGTGGTGTGTACATGTTAATCCCAAGCTCCTAATTTATCCCTCCCCCTCCCCCTTTCCCCTTTGGTAACCAAAAGTTTGTTTTCTATGTCTGTGGGTCTGTTTCTGCTTCATAAATAAGCTCATTTCTGTCATATTTTATTTTATTATTTTTTGGCCGCACTGCACGACATGCGGGGTCTTAGTTCCCACACCAGGGATCGAACCCGTGCCCCCTGCAGTGGAAGCACCAAGTCGCAACCACTGGACCGCCAGGTAAGTCTCTCTGCCATATTTTAGATTCCACGTATAAGTGATATCATATGATATCTGTCTTTCTCTGTCTGGCATACTTCACTCAGTAGGACAATCTCTAGGTCCATCCATGTTGCTGCAAATGGCATTATTTCATTCTTTTTATGGCTGAGTAACATTCCATTGTATATATGTGCCACAACTTCTTTATCCATTCCTCTGTCGATGGACACTTGTTTCCATGCCTTGTCTATTGTGAATAGTGCTGCTATGAACATTGCATGTATCTTTTTTTTAACATCTTTACTGGAGTATAATTGCTTTACAATGGTGTGTTAGTTTCTTCTATATAACAAAGTGAATCAGCTATACATAGCATGTATCTTTTTGAATTATGGTTTTGTCTGGATATATGCCCAGGAGTGGGATTGCAGGATCATACGGTAGCTGTATTTTCAGTTTTTGAGGAACCTCCATACTGTTTCCCATAGTGGCTGCACCAATTTACATTCCCACAGCAAGAGCTCTTTTTATGTTTACTTTCTCTAAATAAATTCGCAGTGAGAAAAATGTCTCATAAAGCCACCGACCTTGGATTGATTTATTCGACATCCATCAGGAAGTCTGTTCCCATGTCCATGAAACTCAGAGAAGCCCTCTGTGTTCATAACATGGGAATTTGGGGCAGATAAACAGGAGGCAGGAGTTTCAAAGCCTCAAAAACTTTCCTTTTTATGATATGACACTGTATCCCATATAAATATATTATTGGCGCGTCCCCAAGGTTCTCTTCATTATCTTCTACACATCGCTCAAGGTATTATACCGTATGATATATTGGTGGTAATAGCTGTTATGATTCACTGATTTAATATTGTCTTTGGGACCACACCTATGAAGAGTCAGTCCTCAAGTCCAGTATCGCATTGTTTTTGTGGGAAAACCAAGTGTCAAATCATCTGGCCCTGAGGTCAGATGCAGGAGTAGAAAACAGGCATTGGGTTAAAGAAAGGCCAGGGGAGGGAGACACGAACCGCTTAGCTACAAACCACTACGAACCCAGCTACGAACCACTTAGACATGCTCCTCAGTTTGAAACCAAAGGAATTGTTTCACTGGTCTCCATATACTGTTGCAGAATCAACACACATAGTTTGGCAAAGACCAAATCCATTTAAAAAAAGAAAAAGAAGAAGAATGTACTGCTCTTAAATCTGAGACAGTAACAAAAGCAGTGATCTTTACTGGTTTATTACACGTGCATCATCATTACACTGCAGCCCCACATCCGAGCAGGAAATAGCCAAACACAGAAAGACCCAGAAGAGAGACCCGATGTTGTCATTTTCACTGTCCACTGCAATGTGGGAACTTTTTCAGGTGTCACTCAGCCTGGAAGTTACTATCTTTCTACCCAAATCCAGATGATCTACAGACCCCTTCCCAGTGCCCCAGAGAGGAGAGACCATTCCTGGGCAGGAAGCAGCTGCCCCAGGCATGTTACCGAGAGTCTACTGCAGGTGCCCGAGCTTCCTTAGCTGCTGGTCTTACTGGAACCTAGAGCAGGAAATTAGGAAGAGCAGCTGTTCTGGCTATAAAAATCCACTAGGTGAAGGTTTGTGCTTAAAATCAAAGTTCTGAGTTATCTCGGTGGGAGCCACCGAGGAATCTCTGAGGTTAGACAGAAACAAAGTGCCACCTTGGTGGGACTCTTACAGACACAGACGTCACAGGGATGGGATCGAGGGCTACCAAGGACAAGAAGCCAGAGACAGAAAAGGACGCGGATGCAGACGTTGCCCTGGGTTACATCGCACGGAGGAATGGACCAGCTCCCCATCAAGGAGGTGTGAATTCATGGCACAGGTGCTCACGTGTTATTTGTGATTAGGGGCTTGTTTCTAGGCATGGAGTGTGTATCTATCAGCTCAAACGTCACTTCCAGCCAAGTCTCACTGATTGGAAGGGGCTGCCTGGAGCTCTGCGTTGTTAAGGTATCCAAGTCTGGGGCTTGACTCAGAAGCTGACCTTGGGGGGCAGGGGATGGAAGCAGGCCCTGGGTGCAGGGTTGGGGGAGGTTGGCAGTCTTGGTGACAAATCCTAGGCCTTAGCTGGTGGGTAAATCATATGTGGTTCTTGACCTGCATGTACAGTCATTCTCAGTGCATCTTTTTGCTCTCATGATAAAGTTCTAAGTCCAAGGAATCCTTTAAGACTTGTTTAAGATCGTTACCTGAGATAAGTACATCTTTGAAAACAATTACTGTCAAAATGCTGGGGCCAAGAAAATGCACAGATGACAAGTCCTCACAGCCTATGCCAAACAAGACCAGCTTCTGTGTGAGCCACGGGGTTGGGCGGCGGGGTGGAGGTCTCTGTATGGCTCACACTCAGTCCCACCAGGGTTAAGAGGACCGTGCTATCACGCAGAGCGGGGATTTAGAGCCGTCTGTGAAATTCCATCAAAAGAAACCGAATAAATCCCTTCCTGGAAGGCTAAGTCAAGGCTGATGTGAATCTTGCATTCACAGCTGCACACACTCAAGATGGGCAACAGATCAAGGCCTGTGCACAAAAGCCCGGCGTCACTGGAGAGAAGCAACAAGGCAACAGATGTTCTGGACTCTGTTCAAACTGGCTGCCTTGCTTTTGCGTTTGTCCTCTTCTCACTGGTGGCCACTTTTGATATCGAATCAAGTTTCTGATCTTCATCTTTATCGCCTGAGTGGAGTAAGACCCAGTTTAGGAACCTGAGCCCTCATTCTGTGTCACTGGCCCTGAGTGACATTAAGTACAAAACCACAGTCCCAGTCATTGAAATCGGGGTGTCAACTGCGTGCCGGGCACCACGCAGGGCGCGTTCCTCATGCCCTCGTATTTAGAAGTCACGACATGACAAGAATCATGCTAAGACATAGTCTTTTTTTTCAGAAAAAAAAAATGGGATTTTTATTGTAATTGCATGGGAATTACTTTTATCAATCTGATAGATTTGACATCTTTATGATATTGAATCTTCCAATTCATAAACATGATATATCTTTCCATTTATTTAGATCTTGTTTCAGTAGTTTTATCATTTTTCTCCGTGTGTTGAACATCTTTTTTTTTACTGAAGTATAGTTGATTTACAATGTTGTACCAGTATATCCTTTTTTAAGATCTATTCCTACATACTTTGTACCTGTTGACGACGCCGTAACTAGTATCCTGTTTTATTGCATTTTCTGTCTGTTTCTCATATATAAAAATAAAATCGATTTTCATACCTGGATTTTGTATCCTGTTGATTACCAAATTCTCTTATACTTTGAGGTGTTCTACATGGACAAGCATATTATTAGCAAATAATGATAGCTTTGCTTCTTCCATTTCAATCCTTACACATTTTATACTTTTTTTCCCCCTTACTGCCATGGTTAAGACCGCCAGTACAAAGCTGAATGAAAAACTCAGGATTTGGGGAATCTGTGTCTTGTTCCTGATCTTAAAGAGAAATGCTTTCAATGTTTTATCATTCAGTATTGCTATTGTTATAGGATTTTTTTGTTTTTTGTTTTTTTTGTAGATTGTCAGATTAGGGAAGTTCTCTTTTATTCCTAACTTAACCTAAAAGGGTTTTCGCTTTTTGGGTTTTGTATGTAACTAGGAAAACCTTATGCTGGGAAGTTAAGAAACATAAAAGACATAGAGCCTTGATGTGTTCCAGGCACAGTGCCCAGCACTTTACAAATGTTTCTTTACGACAGCCTGATAAAGCAAATGCGCAGATTCATGACGAAGAGGCACAGAGGTCAAGGAACTGGCCAAGGCCACTCACAGCTAGCAGGTGGCAGGAGTGGGATAGGAATTCAGGTGGTCTTAGGAAATGGGCACTCTAACACCGCCACGGGGCAGAGGAGGCATGGAGACCCAGGGAGGTGAACTCAAGCCCAGGGTCGCAGAGTTGGACCTGACTCAGAGGCAGGAGTGGAACCCTTCTTGACCTCAAAGACTGAGCTCCCAGCTGCTCTCCTGTACTTGCCGAGGGTTGGCCAGAAAAAGGCTTTTTCCTTTGTTAACCTTTACTATATGAGGCTGTACTATATTGCCTTAAGAAATCCAATTACTGCATCGTTGATACATATTTTCAGGTCAAGTCTCGCCTGGGAAAAAGTCAGAATCCTCAGATTTTGCTTCTAAAACCACCCGTGCTCTCTCCTGTTTCAGAGGAGAACGTGTGGGGTCACGCCCACATCCACATCACCAAACGGAGACAGACAAGTTTCGCGAGAGCCCTCTGACTGCGTGCCCTGGGTGGTCTGATTTAAGGCATGACCCACGCAGTGGGTTTTAGAGCCCTACGGCTGGTTTCTAGGCTGGTGGATGAAGTGCAGCACAGGCCTGCTGCTTTAACACCACCCACTCGCCAAGCCTTGCAAGGATGGGGGAGCCTGTGTGAATGTCACAGCGTAGATGGGAATCTGGATGCATTCCAAAGCCAAGTGCAAATGCTCTTGGAGTGCCCTCGGCTTCATTCCCTTCACACCTCTCCTTGCCGGTACTAAGGGACGAAGGGAGTGATAGCAGCAAGTACATTTTTTCACACACTCATTTTTCTGCAAAAACTCCAATGCCATTGCTTCTCAAGGACAGGTCGAGAACATGACGTTTCCCACGGAAGCAAACTCAGAAAGCTTTCAAACCGGAAAACAATGTGCAAGGAGGAGCATAGATTTAAGAAAAATACCTTAACGCGAAAGCCAGTCTGAAGCCTTGTTTTGTTGATAAAATCATACACTGGTATTCCCCAACCAATTTCACCAACATACTCAGGTTTATATCTGGCCGGCAAGCTTCTCTTTGAGGCAGGCCTCTGTAAATATCTGAGATCTCCAGTTTTTTCTAATGCAGGACGCTTTTCTCCTATATAGGAAGTATGCTGAGCAACTTTAGGGAGATGATCCTTTACATAATCTGGGCCTTAAAACAGAAAGAAAAAAACACTTTAAAAAAATCTCCACACTTTATTCTAAGATGCTTTATTCTAAATGGTGGAAATAATAATAGCTAATGCTTGTATGTCATTGGCTATATTCTAGGTGCTCTCATAAGCCTTTTAGATATGTTAATTCAATTACTCCTTGTATTAACCAAATGAAGTTGGGAGTATTATTTCCCCCAGTTTATAGGTGGGGAAAACAAGGCCCAGAAGGATTGGTTACTTGTCCAGAGTCACAGCTAATGAGCCTACAGGCTGTCTCGCAGTTTTCTTTATAACCAACTTAACACAGACACGTTCTTTTTTTAAAATTTATTTTATTGAAGTATAGTTGATTTACAATGTTGTGTTAATTTCTGCAGTACAGCAAAATGATTCACTTATACATACACACACACACACACACACACACACACACACACACACACACATATATATATATATATATATATATATATACATTCTTTTTCAGATTCTTTTCCATGATGGTTTATCACAGGATATTGAATATAGTTCCCTGTGCTATACTATAGCTATAAGTCTGCTATAGTAGGACTTGGTTGTTTATCCATTCTCTATGTAATAGTTTGCATCTGCTAATCCCAAACTCCCAATCCATCCCCCCCAACCTCCTCGCCCTTGGCAACCACAAGTCTGTTCTCTACGTCTGTGAGTCTGTTTCTGTTTTGTAAATAAGTTTATCATTTGTATCATATTTTAGATTCCACATGTAAGTGATATCATATGGTATTTGTCTTTCTCTGTCTGACTTACTTCACTTCGTATGATAATCTCTAAGTTCATCCATGTTGCTGCAAATGGCATTATTTTGTTCTTTTTTATAGCTGAGTACTATTCCATTGTATATATGTACCACATCTTCTTTATGCATTCATCTGTCAATGGACATTTAGGTTGTTTCCATGTCTTGGCTGTTGAATAGGAGACACAGTCCTTATACTAAAACTCCTCACTAATACCACATTTGCAGGATGTTGGTCTTTAGACATCGAGATGTTTTATCTAGAGAGATAAAATCCTGAAATGAGGATTAGAAAATTCCCCAAATGTATTAGAAGCCATGGGAAGATGGAGAGAATTGTCAGATGAGGACAGCTCATAATGGATGATGCCCAAAGGCAGGGGCATTTAATAAACATTGGTATTTTAAATGTAAGACCATGAACAAAGGAATCAATGAATTGTGGAAGTGGGTGAAGCAAAAATGACAGGAGGTGTGGGAAAAGATGGCTTCCATACACTTGGTGTTGAAAGCTGATGACGTGAACATGTAAAGAGGAGCCAGAATGGTCCTGATTAGAACAGACAATGATCTGCTGGCCCAGGAAGAGTTTCGGAAGTCCCGGAACCAAAGTGGCTGCAGGATTGTCTGGGCAGGTTGGGGAACACAAAGAAGAAACGTCACTCCTCTTACCCAAGGTGAACCCCAGACCTTGGAGGCAGAGGCTGTGCTGTGGTCACGGTGTCACCTGGCCCTTCCTGACCCTATGGCCCCTCTCATTTTGTCTTGGGTCGTGGAGCTCAGGGTTTGCAGGGAGCACAGGTGGGCGGGGGGTTGACCACATGCTCCGATGCAGTGGTCGGTGTGGTTACAAGTCTGTGCCTGGAAACATCATCCAAGCTTTCCAAGGGAGCTGAAAATGTGAGAAATCGCTCCCCAGACACAGGCTTGGGGCAGATGTTGCCCCAGCTTCCCAGTCACCGCGGCTCCCATGACGCCTGCGTGTTCACTGTACCTCATTTCCCGTGACGGACCCATCATAGCCCCAGGTTCTCACTCAGGTAAAGTATAGGATGACCCAAGCATGAAAAACTGTTTTCTCTCCCAATGTGATGGGTCTTGAGGGCTCACCTACAAAACTCCTGCCATAAGGAAAATTTTGCAATCTCCTCCAAACAGGATGAAATTACAACTGTATTAGTCTTGCTGGAATTTCAGGGTATTTTGAGGCTGGTGTTTTCCCAACTGTTCCCCTAATGCTGCTCCCATGAGTGTCCATGACAAAGCCTAGGCGTGAACTGGGGGTTCTCTATTGTCAAATACACTTGAGAACACTATCCGTTTGCCGTTGAGAGAGTCCCAGCACATGAAAGTGTGTTAAAAGTTCTGAGAAATCCGGGCTTCCCTGGTGGCTCAGTGGTTAAGAATCCGCCTGCCAATGCAGGGGACACGGGTTCGAGCGCTGGTCCAGGAAGATCCCACATGCTGCGGAGCAACTAAGCCCATGCACCATAGCTACTGCGCCTGTGCTCTAAGCCCATGAGCCACAACTATTGAGCCCATGAGCCACAACTACTGAGCCTGTGCACCACAACTACTGAGCCTGTGCTCTAGAGCCCGTGCACCACAACTACTGAGTCCACATGCCACAACTACTGAGCCTGTGAGCCACAACTACTGAGCCCATGTGTCACAACTACTGAAGCCCACGCGCCTCGAGCCCGTGCTCCAAAACAAAGAGAAGCCACCACAATGAGAAGCCCACGAACCGCAACGAAGAGTAGCCTCCGCTCAGCCACAACTAGAGAAAGCCCACGCGCGGCAGTGAAGACCTAACACAGCCAAAAATAAATAATAAATTTATTTTTAAAAAAAAAGTTCTGAGAAATCCTGCGGTAAATTAACCTGTTTGCAATTATGTAATCCAGCGTTTCCCAAACTTATCTAAACATGGATCCTTTTCCTCGTTGGGTCACCTGTATGCATCCTGCAGACACCAGCAGATATGGGAAAATATTGATCCTCCATGTAGTTTTCGGTTGTTGCTAAAATTTTGTCATCACCTCACACTATTGCAAAAGTGAGAGCAGACGTATATCTATAGTTATTCCTTGTCACTCTGCAGACCACATTTTTTAAAAGAGCAATTACTTGACAGCTGAGTCTAAACACTTCGTTTTAGACAGAATCGTAGAAAGTGAACGTGCTTTACAAGCCAAGGGTGGGGAGAGGAGCTCCCCAGAGAATCTAGCTTCTCTGTGGCATTTCAGTTGAGTCACTGGACTTTCCTGAAACCCCATGTCCTCCTGTGTGCTTTAGAAATAGCGTGATGCAGCGTGAATGGCACAGGACGTTCTGGGACATCCCTCCCTGGCTGCATAGCTGACGCGGGCACCCGCCTATACAGCAGAGGCAGCTAAGAGTCACTGTCTGCAGTGGGCCAGGTTCACAGCCGTCGCCTGGAGCCGGCCTGATGCTCACCTAACCAAAAAATCCACTCTCACCACCCAGCCAGCAATGCAGACATGGGGTTTCCCCGATGGGCAGTTCCACGGGTGTTTGGCTTTAAATGACCCATATTTTCCTCCCCTAACCCTCACCCTCCAGAGCCGAGACTCTCTGCTGGATCCGATTCCCTGCTTCAAGGTCAAACTTCCAACTCCTGTCTAATCCACGGTCGCTTTATTTTTCCTTTAACAGCTATCGTCTCTGTTCGACGACTGTTGCTACGTCCCTTAGGGTGTTCCTAGCTGTTTTTCATCTTATGGCAAGTTTTCTTGGATCGTTCATTGTTTTCCCCAAAACCCCGGCCCCCATTTGCCAGCCATGAAGTTGACAGCTCCTGGGTTAATAAAACCCTCATGTGCCCATCTGCTTTGGAGTTCTTGTCAACACCTGAAGACCAGCTCCAAGGGGACAACCCACAGCTGTAATCCTGAAACAGAGCTGCCCAGCATTGGTCTACTGCCAGGAGAGCCACGTCATGATGGGGGAAGGAGAGGTACTTCCATTTACATCTGTGCCAGGCTTCATGGGTCCTCATTTCTGCATCCTCCTGCCCTGGAGAAACTGTGATCTCACGGCCAGCGGGTAGATCCTGTCTCCCCTGTACGTGCCCAGTGTGGCTTGTTCATCAGTGTCTGAAATTCTCAAGTTACGGTCGAAGATGTGGTTTTGAAGCTAAACTACCGTAGGGTCAAATCCTGGCTTTGTCTTGTGCTTTGTGACCCAGGGAACATCATTCGGCCTCTGAGTTTAGGCTTCCCATCTCTAAAATGAAAAAAGACACATGCACCCCAGTGTTCATGGCAGCACTGTTCACAACTGCCAGGACATGGAAGCCAACTAAATGCCCATCGACAGAGGAATGGATAAAGATGTATTATATACATACAATGGAACGTTAGCCATAAGAAAAACAAAATAATGACATTTGCTGCAACATGGATGGACCTAGAGATGATCATACTAAGTGAAGTAAGTCAGACAGAGAAAGACAAATACCATATGACATCACTTATAAGTGGAATCTGAAATATGACACACATGAACTTATTTACAAAACAGAAACAGACTCACAGACATAGAAAACTTATGGTTACCAAATGGGAAAGGGGGGGGGATAAATCAAGAGTATAGGATTAACAGATACACACCACTATATACAAAATAGATAACCAAAAATGACCTACTGTAGAGCACAGGGAACTACATTCAATATTTTGTAATAACCTATAACGGAAAATAACCTGAAAAAGAATATATACATATGTGTGTGTGTATGTATAACTGAATCACTTTGCTGTACACCTGAAAGTAACACAACACTGTAAATTACCTATACTTCAATTTTTTTAAATGGTTAAAAAAAAAAAAAAGAATAGTGATGCCTGTCTGGTAGCCTTGCTGGAAGGAGAGGAAATAATTTTATTGAAAGAAGTGCTTATCTGAGGATCTGGCACATAAGATACAGCAATATTATTATTCGTGTCTCTTCCTCTTTCTTGTCTGTTCGCTTCTTGTTTTAATTTGATGCTTTGTCTTACCGGTTACATTTTTTAAAGTATATTTTAGGAGCTTTCACTGATAAACGATTTATTTCTTATTGTGAATAAACTTCGAAGCCTTTCCTGAGAGCTCTTCTAGATCAGGGGTTGGCAAACTTTTCCTGTAAAAGACCAGAGAGGAAATATTCGTGGCTGTGCATGCAGGGCATACAGCCTCTGTCTCAACTACTCAGCTCTGCCCTTTAGGGCAAAAGCAGTCATGGACCCTATGTAAACAAATGGGCGTGGCGGGGTTCCAATAAAAGTTTATTTATACACATTGAAATTTTAATTTCACGTAATTTTCACATGTTACAAACTATTATCCTTCTTTTGCTTTTCCCCCCAACCATTAGAAAAAGTAAAAACCATTCTTTGCTCACAGGGGGCAGGACAAATTTGATCCAGGAGCCATAGCTTGCCAACCTCTGATGATGGCGGACAGAAAGGCAGCAGATGCAGTGGAGGGTGGGAAGAGGCCAGACCGGCGAATCCTGGCGGCTTCCCAACAAGCGTGACCTGTTGCCAACACTCGGAAAGGCCCGGCCACGGCATGTGTCAATAGAGAAAGAAAGTTCCATCCTGAGGCAGATGTCTCTTTCTGACTTCTCTCCTCTGCATTTGCAGTGTTTCAATTAATTAATGAACTCATTCCTTTATTCTCTCACTGACTGATTCATTCCTTCAACAAATAGTTATTGAACTGCACGCCAGGCACCGTTCCAAGTGCTGGGCATAGAGCAGCGAACAAAGCCGAGACCCTGCCTTCAAGGAGCTTCTCTTGTGTTTGAGAGGCCGGTGATACTTGTAAACGGTCCTTCAGCATCTTTCATCTGGCTTCTCACAGTAACCTCCTAACTACTCTTAGCTCTAGCTTCTCTCCTATCCATCTATCCTCCACGCAGCTGCCGGGAGGAATCTAAAACGGAGGTAAAAGAACATGTCTCTTCTCCTAAAAATCATGAAATGGTTTTCCATAATGGTGCCTGTAATTGTTTTCATCCAGATTTCCTAGGATTTCTGACTAGTGTCTTCATAAACTGAGCCAAGCCTAGGGATGGAGTCTTACCTTCCTTCACCTTTCCTTATGATCAGAACTCATCTTTCAAGGCTTATTGTGAGTGCCGCCCCTTCTGGAAAACATCCCTAATCCCAAGTCAAAATTAGACACTCGGGCTTCCCTGGTGGCGCAGTGGCTGGGAGTCCGCCTGCCGATGCGGGGGACGCGGGTTCGTGCCCCGGTCCGGGGGGATCCCACGTGCCGCGGAGCGGCTGGGCCTGTGAGCCGTGGCCGCTGAGCCTGCGCGTCCGGAGCCTGTGCTCCGCGACAGGAGAGGCCGCAACAGTGAGAGGCCCGCGTACCGCAAAAAAAAAAAAACCCAAAAAACAAAAAAAAACATTAAAAAAAAAATTAGACACTCAGCATGCTGCGTTCACAGGAGTCTATTTCATCTTTAAAAATATCATACTTATTGGATCTATTCCATTTGTAACCTCCTAGAGGGTAAAGGGTATATTTTATTTATCTCTGTGAACACCTAAAAAATTTTTTTTAATTGAAATAGATTTGACATATAACATTGTGTACATTTAAGGTATACAACATGTTGATTTGATACATTTATATATTCTAGTATGATTGCCATTGTAGTGATAATTAGCACATCTATCATTTCTTTTTAGTGGTTGGACTAATTAAAACTAGTCCCTTAGCAAGTCTGATGATAATAATACCATATTGCTGTCCATACTCACTATGTGGTGCATTAGATCTCTAGGCTTATTTGCTACTCTTTGCAAGTTTGTACCTTCAGACAACATTTGTCCTATGCCACCAATTCCCAGCCCCTGGTGACCACCATTCTACACTTTAAGTGTGTGGCTTTTTTAGATTCTACATATAACTGAGATCATACAGTATTTGTCTTTCTCTGTCTGACTTATTTCACTAAGCGTAATGTCCTCAAGGTCCATCCGTGTGGCCACAAATGGCAGCTGTCCTCTTTCTCATGGTTGAATTATATATATAGATACACATATAATCTCTGTAAAGTCTTAATTGCTAGCACAGTGCTTGGAACATAGTAGGTCCTCAAGAAGCATGTGTTGAATGCTGAAGAGAACTGTTTGTTGAATAAGTGAATTAAAGAATTCCATCATAAGATGGGAAGTACATAAAGCCATGCTGAGGGAGAAACGAGCAGTTCTTTAAATATCTATAAGCAATCTAATTTCCAGAGCTGCCTTAGACCCTCCTAGTCTGGACTTCATGATTCGACAGTTCAGGGTAAGGTCAGAGAAAGGGCTGCTTTTCACAACATTTATTCTGAATAGTTGGAGGCACAGAGAAGGATGAGTGCTCACGGCGATATCACTTCGTCCCATAATATGGCCTCATGAGGCCAATTCTCCACTTCAGCGACCCAAACGAAACACACCAAGGAAATAAATCGACAGGCCTCGAGTGGAACACGGCAGTGAGTGTTTTAACACGTATATTTGAAAACATGTTGACAATACGGGTATAAATTGGCCATTACAGATGTGCCATGCAGAACAACAGGGTTAGTCGGGGGAAGCAAGCCAAGGCAAAGGTCAGAGGGAGGGATGTGAAATATGAAACAAACTCTAAGGGACACATCTGACATATGCACGTGGGGAAAGGAGAGGAGATGATAATTGTTATAACTGCTAATGTGCACAGGACTCTCCATTTCTAAGAACTGGCACACAGTGGACTCATGGACAGGAACAGTTTTAAACTCCGTATTTCAATGCAATTCGTGCAATTTTTCAATAGGTCTAACCATCGGATGACCTGGAAGACTTAGTTTGTCGATATGCGTTTGGAAGATGGTGGAGTAGCGAGGCCCTGATCTCATTCCCCTCCCCCCACCACCAGCACGCCAAAATCACCACTATTTACAGAGCAACTATGGATGCAAAAGACCAGAAAGCTAGCAGGAAAGATCGTCTACGACTAAAGATGTAAAGAAGGAATCTCAATCAGACGGATAGAAAGGAAGGAGACACATGCTGAATTATAATTCATTTGGTGTTTATGCTCTCATGCATGAGGATATGACTTTACAAGGAAACAGAGAAATGGAGGCCAGCCAGGGGCCCCGTCAGAACTCACCTTCACAAAATTCAGGGGAGAGAGGGCCGTGTTGCTCTCAAACCCTCTGAGCTAGAGCAGAGGTGGGCAAACTGTGCTACGAAGGGCCAGCGAGTAAATATTTCAGACTCTGGGGTCTTAGCCTGTCTGTCACCACAACTCAGCTCTGTCTTTGCAGCACAAAAACGAGCCATAGGGACTTCCCTGGTGGTCCAGTGCTTAGGACTCTGCGCTTCCACTGCAGGGGGCACGGGTTCGATCCCTGGTCGGGGAACTAAGACCCTGCATGCCACGGGGCATAGTTGACTATCCTCTGATCTGGAGTGTGTCTCATATTTGCCTTTTATTTGACACTTTCTCCATGCGTATTTTAGACAGAAAGCTTCTCCGTTTGTTTGTTAGAGTCAAATAGTTGAGTACATGACTGCAAAAATTAGTATTTCATTGAAATGCACTATTTTGCATCAAAAAGCTTACCTTTTATTTGTACAAAAGGTCCCAGAGAAAGCGTTGCTTTATTCTACTCTGCTGGTGTTAATTTGGCCCATCTCGTTTCTGACTCTGTGATCACTGATTTTCATATTATTAGAGTTGTGTAAGTGACCAGTGAGGAGATGCAAATATAGTTAACCTGCCAGTGCAGATAAAAAATAGAAAAGCGGGTGGGATGATAAATGATACAGATACACTGGAAATTAAAACACGAGGTAAGAGGGCTTCCCTGGTGGCGCAGTGGTTGAGAGTCCGCCTGCCGATGCAGGGGACACGGGTTCGTGCCCCGGTCCGGGAAGATCCCACATGCCGCGGAGCGGCTGGGCCCGTGAGCCATGGCCGCCGAGCCTGCGCGTCCGGAGCCTGTGCTCCGCAACGGGAGAGGCCACAATAGCTAGAGGCCCGCGTACCGCAGGAAAAAAAACAAACAAAAAAAAAACCACGAGGTAAGAATGACACTGGTTTACTGCTAAACAGGTATGCGTTGCTCTGCTCGTGCTCTGAGTAATGATGGTAATTACCACCTAATCCAGAGAGAAGAGCTTAACTAACTCTGGGCTGGGTGGAAACAGCTGCTATGGATTGTAAAATGTACCATCGACTTAATACTAGGTTTGCTTCAAAATGAGAAAAGAAAAGAAACTTACTACTTTAAATGTAGGCATTGATAGCAAGGCACATCACAGACAAGTTAAAATGTAATTTATGAAAATAACACTTCTTAGCCTTCATGAAATATGGCCATTTCCTTCTCTATCCCCTGGATAAACAGGACATCAGGAAAGGATTGTTTATTTCTAGATGGCAGTAAGTGACTTCAGTTTAGACCAGGGCAATTTAGACTAGTAAGTGGTGTTTCTCCACCTTGTAAATTATATAATAAGTGAGTAAAAATGGCTTTAAAGTGGCTGAAAGTAGGATGTAAGAAAAACATGGGAACTCGCTATTGGGATTATTGAGAAATGTTTAATTGTAAAAAAGCAGGTAAGCAGTAATCAACAGATAAGTACTCTTTACACTTTTGTATCTTTTAAAAAATTTTGTATTGAAGTATAGTTGATTTACATGTGTTAATTTCTGCTGTACAGCAAAGTGACTCAGTTATACATATAAACACATTCTTTTTTATATTCTTTTCCATTATGGTTTTTCCCAGGATATTGAATATAATTCCCTGTGCTATACAGTAGGGCCTTGTTAATTACCCATTCTATACATTTTTGTATCTTTTTTATTATACCTTTACCCTTTTCTACTCAGCCAGCCAGGGAACTGGCTGTGTTCCCAGATACTAGTTAGGGGGATTGAAATGAAACAAGTCCTCATTTATTCCAAGAACAGATTCACTACATTGTGGCACTTTGCTTTTAAAATGGGTCTGTGAAGAGGTGAAATATTAGACTCACAAAGCCATGTGAGAGCAGAGATTATACATTAAAAACTAAGATAAGGGGCTTCCCTGGTGGTGCTGTGGCTGAGAGTCCACCTGCCGATGCAGGGTACATGGGCTCGAGCCCTGGTCTGGGAAGATCCCACATGCCGCGCAGCAACTAAGCCCGTGCACCACAACTACTGAGCCTGCGTGTCTGGAGCCTGTGCTCCACAACAAGTGAGGGCGCGATAGTGAGAGGCCCGCGCACCGCGATGAAGAGTGGCCCCCGCTCGCCGCAACTAGAGAAAGCCCGCGCACAGAAACGAAGACCCAACACAGCCGTAAATAAATAAATAAATAAATAAACTAAGTTAAATTTCCTTATCAGTCCATATCTGCATGTCCTTACTTTGGGGATCTACTCTCCCCTCCCTGCGAGCAAACCTTTTCTTCTCGAATCAACTTGGTGCAGCAAGGAGAGCCCTTGGACAGGAGGACAGTGACATTGGGACTTTGGTCTTGGCATGGCTGCCACGCCGAGAGGACCTAGGAAAATCCTCACAACTTCCTTGGTTAATACAATTTCTTCTTCTTCTTTTAACAACTTTGTTGAAGTGCAACTGACATACAATAAACTGCATGTATTTAAAGTGTGCAGTTTAAGTCTTACAAACATGTACACACATGAGCAGGGTGCCACATAAATACAGAACACCCAGTTAAGTTTGAATTTCAGATAAACACTAAGTTTTTTTTTTTTTAGTATAAGTATGTTCCAAACATTGCATGGTACATACTTATACTAAAAATATTCTTTATCCGAAATTCAAACTTAGTTGGTGCCTTATATTTTCACTTGCTAAATCTGGCAACCCTATCCATGAAATATCACCACAATCAAGATAAAAAGCATATCCATCACCCCCAAATTTTCTCACCTGCCTTTGGAAATTCTACCTTTTTCCACTCCCTGCCCTTTCCTACACCCAGGCAGCCACTTATCTGCGTTCAGTTCCTATAAATTAACTTGGATTTTCTACAATTTTATATAAATGGCATCATATACCATGCACTCTCTTAAAAAAATTTTTTTATTGAAGTATAGTTGATTTACAACATTGTGCCAATCTCTGCTGTACAGCAAAGTGACTCAGTTATACACATATATACATCCTTTTTTTATATTCTTTTCCATTATGGTTTATCACAGGATATTGAATATAGTTCTCTGTGCTATATGGTAGGTCCTTGTTGTTTACCCATTCTATATGTAATAGTTTGCATCTGCTAATCCCAAACTCTCAGTCATACCCTCCCCTGCCCTTAGTAACCACAAGTCTGTTCTCTATATCTGTGTCTGTTTCTGTTTTGTACAATAGATAAGTTCATTTGTGCCGTATTTTAGAGTTCACATATAAGTGATATCCTATGGTATTTGTCTTTCTCTTTCTGACTTACTTCACTTAGTATTATAATCTCTAGTTGCAACCGTGTTGCTACAAATGGCATTATTTCATTCTTTTTTACGGCTGAGTAATATTCCACTGTATATATGCACCACATCTTCTTTATCCATTCCTCTGTTGATGGACACTTAGGTTGTTTCCATGTCTTGGCTATTGTGAACAGTGCAGCTATGAACACAGGGGTCCATGTATCTTTTTGAATTATAGTTTTGTCTGAGTATATTCCCAGGAGTGGGATTGCTGGGTCATGTGGTAATTCTATTTTTAGTCTTTTAAGGAACCTCCATACTGTTCTCCATAGTGGCTGCACCAACGTACATTCCCACCAACAGTGCAGGAGGGTTCCCTTTTCTCCACACCCTCTCCAGCATTTGTTATTTGTAGACTTCAATGATGGCCATTCTGACTGGTGTGAGGTGATACCTCATCGTAGTTTTGATTTGCATTTCTCTAATAATTAGTGACGTTGAGCATCTTTTCATGTGCCTGTTGGCCATCTGTATGTCTTCTTTGGAGAAATGTCTATTAAGGTCTTCTGCCCATTTTTCTATTGGGTTCTTTTGTTGTTGTTGTTGAATGGTATGAACTGTTTTTATATTTTGGAGATTAATCCTTTGTCAGCTGCTTCATTTGCAAATATTTTCTCCCATTCTATAGGTGGTCTTTTCATTTTGTTTATGGTTTCCTTTGCCGTGCAAAAGTCTGTAAATTTGATTAGGTCCCATTTGTTTATTTTCATTTTTATTTCTATTGCCTTGGGAGACTCTGACCTAAGGAAACATTGGTACGATTTATGTCAGAGAATGTTTTGCCTAACAGCGCATGCACTCTCTTTTGTCTGGCTACTGACGCTAAGCATAATTATTTTGAGATCATCCATATTATTATAACTTATACCAATAGTTTATTCTTTTTTACTGCTGAATACTATCTTCTTGTACGGATGTGCAGTAGTTAGTTTATTCATTTTCCTGGTGATGGACTTCTGGGTTGTTTTCAGTTTGGGGTGCTTACAAATAAAGCTGCTATAAACATCTGTGTACAGATCTTTGTGTGGACGTATGCTTTCATTTCTCTTGGGTAAACACCTAGGAGTGGAACAGCTGGATCATATGCAGTAGGTGCATCAACCTAGGGAACTACCACACTCCTCCCCTAAGTGGTCACGTCATTCTACCTTCCCACCAGCAGTGTTCTGAGAGCTTTCTCCACATCCATGCCCAAACTTGATAGAGCTGGCCTTAATTTCTGCCCTTCTAATAAGTGGGTGGTGGTTACCTCATTTTAATCTGCACTTCTCTTATGACTAATAACGTTGAGCATCTTGTGCTGATTTGCCATCTGTACATCTTCTCTGATGAAGGGTCCAAGTCTTTTGCCCATTTTTTAATTGGGTTGTTTGCTTATGGAGAGTTTTGAGAGTTATTTACATATTATGGATACAAGTCATTTATCAATATGCACTTTGCAAATATTTTCTTCTAGTCTGTCATTGTATTTTTATCCTCCTGTGTCATAGGATATCGCTTATATGTGGAATCGAAAAAAAAAATGATACAAATGAACTTATTTACAAAACAGAAACAGACTCACAAACATAGAAAACAAACTTATGGTTACCAAAGGGAAAAGGTGGGCAGGAGGGATAAATTGGGAGTTTGGGATTAACAGATACACACTACTGTATATAAAATAGATAAAGAACAAGGACCTACTGTACAGCACAGGGAACTCTGCTCAATATTCTGTAATAACCTAAATGGGAAAAGAATTTGAAAAAGAATAGATGCATGTATAACTGAACCACTTTGCTGTACACCTGAAACTAACACAACATTATAAATCAACCACAGTCCAATATAAAATAATTTTTTTTTTAATATTTGAAATGGGGGACTTCCCTGGTGGTCCAGTGGTCAAGAATCTGCCTTCCAATGCAAGGGACGCAGGTTCCATCCTTGGTCGGGGAATTAAGATCCCACATGCTGCGGGGCAACTAAGCCCGCCCGCCACAACTACTGAGCTCGTGCGCCTCAACGAGAGAACCTGCGTGCCTCAAACTACAGAGCCCGCGTGCTCTGGACCCCGCGCCCCACAACTAGAGAGAAGCCCGGCATCTCAGCGAAGACCCAGTGTGCCACAACTAAGACCCGACGCGGCCAATAAAGTTAATTAAATAAGTATTTTTAAAAAGAATGTAAAAACTTATTTTAAAAAAACAAAAAAACTTAAAAAAAATAAAAGACTATCCTTTCTCCACTGAATTCCCTTTGCACCTGTGTTTTAGTGGTACACACACACACACACACACACACACACAGTGTTAGTTAACTGGGTCCCTATGTAAAATATATTTCTTACTCTGGGCTGCAGTCAGAAAACTCTGAATGCCACTGATGTAATGGTCACCTGAATTACTTTTTTCTGTCTGCTTTGGTCTCTTAATCATACTTCTCACTTGTACACATTCAGTCCTTCCTACTTCTTCCATTTTCACTGTTCCTCTGAAACTTCATTTTCTGTGGAAGCGTATTTGTCATCACCTCAGGACACCGTTGCTTTCACTGCCTCTTCAATTGTTCCCTCGTCTCTGTCGTTCAGGGAAGTGATGAAATGCTTTATTTCTCCCCACCAAGTTTATATCACGCTCTGTATAATTCACACTCTGTCCTTTCATTCAATATGTCTTATGGTTTGCAGTTGGTTTACAGCAAACCATTTCCTCTTTCATTTGTTTTGCTTTATTGGGAGGCATCATGGTGTGGGGAAAAGAGAACAGGCCATACTTCATCTGGATTCTATTTCAGACTAGGTTTGTCACTTTCTTCAAAAGACTGCTTCTCAGGCTCAGTTTCTTTATCTGAAAAATGAAACTATATCTAACGACTTCATGCAATTGTTGTAAGAATTCGGAGCTATTGTACGTAGGCTAGGTCAGCCGTGTCTATACGTGAACCTGGCACATAGCAGATGTCTGGCGGTTGGCTATTATCATATTATCTACCTTCTACCCATTTCTGCTATTTCCATCACCTTCTGCCCTGCCCTATCTTCCTCTCTGCTAATGCTACTATACAAGATTAAGCCTGAGATAACTAAATGCGATGCCCTGAACTATTATACTGAGAAATGATTAATAACATTACACAGGAAGTATCATGGTGCCAAACAGATGGACATCAGATTTAATCTTACTCTAGAAAAGAAAAAGACTCTTCTTCTACAAAAGAGACCTTACAATCTTCTTCCCATTGTCAAAGTGGACAGAAAAATACTCCTCTCTAAAGAGAACATGGGGGAGGGATAAATTAGGAGTTTGGGATCAACAGATACACACGACTATATATAAAATAGGTAATCAACAAGGACCTACTGTACAGCACAGGGGACTCTACTCAATATCTTGTAATAACCTATAAGGAAAAAGAATCTGAAAAAGAATAGATATATATGTGTATGTGTAACTGAATCACGTTGCTGTACACCTGAAACTAACACAACATTGTCAATCAACTACACTCCAATTAAAAAAACAAAAACAAAATTGTGGCTACTGGGACATTTTGAATTACATATGTGGTTTGCATTTGATTCTTACTGAACAGTGCTGGTGTGGAGTTTGGAAACCTGTGAAATTCTATGGTATGTAAGCTGGTGGATCACTATAAGCGTGGCGACTGGGGAAATTGTTGCAATGTTTGTTAGGGAGGGCGAGGTCTTCAGGGCACATAACTGGCTGAAGAGTCAGACAGACGTGGTCCCGAAGGGTCTGTTCAGACGACCAAAAGGAGACTGCAGTGAGCAACCGTGTTTCTGCAGGGGAAGGGCTAGTGGCTTGGCTGTGCGGCTATGTGACCACGCCCTGTCCCTGCAACTACAGTTAGACTTGTTTGCTCATCCCTCAAACCTGTTGCCCATGTTTCTGTGGCTGACTGCTCACAGTTGGATCCTTTTAAAGTGAGATTACACTCCCGACAGGACATGTTGTACATGCTCACGGCCTGAGAGCATCTAGGTTTTCACTCCACGTAATACTCGTGTTAGGTCACATGATGCCTCTGAACGAAGCAGTGAGCATGACGGATGGATTGTAGCCAATCTAGGTGGTGACAAACAGAAATCCCCAGGATCTGCAGTCGTTGGGATCAGACACAAAAGGATCTTAAAGACAGAAGGTTTTGAAGTCAGCCTGATATGGTAACGTCAGTCTATTATCAGAGACTGATAATAACCTAAGAAGGATGTAGAAATAAAAAATGTGTCAGGCATAGCAGGTCAACCTCCTGGAAGCACAGAGATACAGGAGTCAGAGTGGCAAACTGTGATGATGCCCACGCACCACAGAAGGGGGCTGAGGGGTCTCCTCTTGGGAGGTACAGCTCTGAAGAGGAGATGTAGGATGGCCAGGCTATTACGGTTTAATGCCATTTAGCCCATGTTTACATAGCTTTCCCTGCAATGCCAGTGTTCTAGGAGTGTGCTGTGGAAGCGCTGATGCTAGCAATGTTTTCTTCTAAAATGTATTAAAAATATATTTAAGAATATAGTGATTGTATAATAAAAATATAGTTGTCATCAGTAAACTGTATTTGATAGACTCACAGACACAGAGAACAGACTGGTGGTTGCCAAGGCGGGGGTGGGAGGGATGGAGTGGGAGTTTGGGGTCAGCAGAGGCAAACTACAAGGTCCTACCGCATGGCACAGGGAACTATATTCAATACCCTGTGATAAACCATCATGGAAAAGAAGATGAAAAAGAATATATATACATATATATTATATATATATAACTGAATCACTTTGCTGTACAGCAGAAATTAACACAACATTGTAAATCAACTATACCTCAATAAAATAAAATTTTAAAAATTTCATTAAGTCACACACACACACACACACACACACACACACACAAGAAACGCTGTATTTGAGATTTCCAGGACTTTCCACGTGAGATCACCTGACCCACGACTGCCTGATGCTCCACACGCACTGATACATAAGCATCTTGGGCCTGTTGCTGTGACTCAGGTTTTTATCTGTACAGCGGGTTTAACAGTATCTACATGACAGATTTTTATAAGAATTAAATGAGATCATCATAAACTTAGAGCAGGTTATGAGTCTGAGTCAGTAAGTGTTAGATGGTGATGATAATGGTGAATCGATATGTACATTTATTTAAGAATCACTAGTCTATGTTCATTTTCACTTATAATTTTAATACACGTTTATGAAATGGATCAAATGTTGACTTTTTCTTACAGCAAGTAATTAATATATGGAACCATATTTCATTGTTTTAATCCAAGAGTACGCTTTATTTCATGAACTCCATTCTTGGTAAATCCTTGCAACACATTATAATTGAAACAATATTGCTTAAAAAAATATTGCTCTGGTTACGTAGCCAGGGCTCAGGGAACCTTCATTAAATCCATGAATGAAGTGAATTGAGCAGTGTTGCATTAGACATTCGATCATCCTATAATTTCTGTCTGCTCTAAGTCTACAGGGATGGTTTACTGGTAAATGTTGAACTACCAGCTCTCAGAATTTATACCAATTCCCGTGGTGTAAATATTGCCACTACGGCCAATTTCAAACTACCAATCTGAGGTCACTGAATGCAGAGCTGGAAAGAACAGCAGCATCACCTGTGGACTTAGTAACAATGCAAAATCTCAGGCCCCGCCTCACATGGTCTGAAACAGAAACTCCGAAGGTGGTGCCAAGCTCTCCGTGTCCGAGCAACCCCTCCAAGCCAGTCTGACGCCTGCTGGGGTTTGAGAACCACTGCCTTACACCAGGCTGTTGTTTCTGAAGAAGCAGAGGAGCTCAGTAACTTCTAACATGTATTAGCTAGTGTGCTGACACTAACGATATTGGTATTTTGATTCTTTTCTTTTTTTTTTTTTTTGCGGTACGCGGGCCTCTCACTGTTGTGGCCTCTCCCGTTGCGGAGCACAGGCTCCGGACGCGCAGGCTCAGCGGCCATGGCTCACGGGCCCAGCCGCTCCGCGGCATGTGGGATCTTCCCGGACCGGAGCACGAACCCGCGTCCCCTGCATCGGCAGGCGGACTCTCAACCACTGTGCCACCGAGGAAGCCCCATAGGTTTGTTTTTGATATCTGTAAGTCTGTTTCTGTTTTGTAAATAAGTTCATTTGTATCATTTTTTAAGATTAGATTCCACATATAGGTGATATCATATGGTATTTGTCTTTCTCTGTCTGACTTACTTCACTTAGTACGATCATCTCCAGGTCCATTCACTTTGTTATAAAGCAGAAACTAACGACAACAACAAAAAGATGTGGTACATATATACAATGGAGTATCACTCAGCCATAAAAAAGAATGAAATGATGCCATTGCAGCAACATGGTGTTTTGATTCTTAGGGCCATCTAAGAGCCTTTGAGCTTGTAACATATATTCCTGGAATCAAGAAAGGACCCTAAGCTACTACTCCCATGGGAAGATGGGAAAGGTAACCCATCTTCCAATACTTCCATGTTTCAGCTGCTGTTCAGAGGCTCTGTGAATGAATCATTAAGCGCTACTGGTTGTGATTTCTGGTGGCTTCTGCCGTGGAGACCAGAGCAACATTCCCGTGTAAAATAAAGAGATGTCCTGTTGCATTAGTGAATATATCAATCCACTTGGGTTGCCCGTAGCTTTGGCAGTCCCATTACTACAGCCCTAAAGCCAGCTACGGCACCCACAGTACTGGCCGAGAGGCACACATTTCCAGAGAGTTCTGGGGCTTGGGACTGGTCGGCAGGTATAACCTTGTACCCTTAGGTAGGGCTCCCTCCCACTGCTGGCATTCATCCAACTGCCAGAATTGTCCCAGCAGCAGAAGCACATTCTATTTTTGGACAGGTCTAATTATTCTTTCTTCTGTTGAGCTGAAATCTGCCTTTCTGTAACAGTCCCACATTGGTCTGAAATCTGAATCTCAGTTACTAATCCCTCTCTCAGGGGACCATCTGTCGGACACGGGAAAAGGCTCGTACTAGGTTCTTTTGCAAATCGGGCTCCCCAGTTCCTTCCGGTGTTGTTCGCGTGACATGATGCTCAGATGCCTCCCCACCCCGCCCCATTCATCAGCGTCTGCCTTAAAACGTGGTGCTCATCGCTGAAAATGAGGCTACGTGTGACCCCCTTGTCTGTGGAACAGAGACCTCCGTGATAACGCGAGCTTTGTCGGCAACCAGGCTCACCTCTGGGCTCACCCTGAGTTTACAGTCAGCTACAAACTCCGCACCAACCAATCACACCACGATTTACCGAGTCTTTACCTGTGTTACGGAATTTTTAACCCAAAGTGCAAGGTTCATATTTCTTCCTGTCAAATTACAGTCTTGTTCATTTCAGCCCTAATTCTAAAATATTATCGTTTACAACCCAAACTGTCATCTAATTTTCACTCTCTCTCTCTTTCCCGAGGTTGATGCCTTCTGCAAACCTAACAGTGTGCTCTTCCTCTATTCAAATCACTCAGAAAACTGTTGAACAGAATGAGCTAACCCCTACCCCCCTCCCTCAATCAATTATTAAACATCAAAGCTTGAAACCAGAATAAAATGTCCAAGTGAAGTGCCAGTTAAATATTGACTCTCGCTCGCCAGTTTTACCTCAGTGCGTTTCAGCTGAAGTAGCCTGAGAAATAAAGATGCTGCAGTCACCGTAAATAATTCCTAGGGAACGTTCAGACTCCCCAGCAGCTATTAAATATTTGAAATACATACCCACATTCTTCAATGTGTGCAGAAAAAGGCAGTTTAGGAACAGTATAGAATAATTAAAAGCTTTAATCGTGATCCCAGGTTCGCTGAAGGATTTAGTGGGTATTGATACTATACTGGAACACATGACTACAAAGTTTTCGTTCTTTCCATTTCCTTCGAGTTAATTACTTTGGTGTTTGTGAAAATTACTCCTCCAGTGGCCACTTAGATCTATGAAAATTGAAAATTATAAAGAAAGATTTTATAAAGACGTTCTACTCGGCATAGAGGAGTTTACGGGTTAAATGAAGAAACATATTCCTAAATTCTGTTTATGAGCTGCATAATCATGGGAAATGTGAAGCTGAAAGCAGATACTATCAGGATCACAAACACCATCATTCAGTTCGGGAGATGGTTTCTGAAATGATATCTGAGCTTTTTTTTTTTTTGGCCACGCCAGGCGAGATCTTAGTTCCCCCACCAGGGACTGAACCCACGCCCCCTCCAGTGGAAGTGCGGAGTCCTAACCACTGGACTGCCAGGGAAGTCCCAGATGGTATCTGACCTGATACCTTTAGACCACCCGGAGAGGAAAGATTAGAAAATAGGTTTCTGTTGACACAGATGAAGCCACTGCTGGGGAAGGGGTGTGTTTCATTTTTAACATGAACCACCCTGGTGAATCTACAGCACCGCAGAATTTTACAATAGTTTTTGATGAAGCAATGCTGACGTAACATGGCACCAAATGTTCCCGTTTATTCTGAACCCTCCCTTGAAAGTAATACTGTGTACTGTTGCATTACTTCTTCCAGGAAAGCAAGTTAACTGACACATTTGAATAGGTGGTCAGTGGTCCCAGGTCTATGATTATTACTGAGTGGTCACGGCTTCTTCCCAGTAACCAAAATATCATACTTAGATGTTTTAAAAATGAGAGGTACAGAGAAATTAGAACACTGTGTATTGCTAGTGGGAATGTAAAATGGTGAAGCTGCTGTAGACAACAGTATGATGATTCCTCAAAAAGTTCAACATAGGGCTTCCCTGGTGGCACAGCGGTTGGGAATCCGCCTGCCAGTGCAGGGGACACGGGTTCGAGCCCTGGTCCGGGGAGATCCCACATGCCGCGGAGCAACTAGCCCGTGAGCCACAACTACTGAGCCTGCGCGTCTGGAGCCTGTGCTCTGCAACAAGAGAGGACGCAACAGTGAGAGGCCCGCGCACCGCGATGAAGAGTAGCCCCCACTCGCCGCAACTAGAGAAAGCCCCTGCACAGAAACGAAGACCCAACACAGCCAAAAATAAATAAATTAAATAAATAAATTTAAAAAAAAATTCAACAGAGCAATTCAACTTCTGGGTATATACCAGAAGTGAAAGGAGGGACCATAACAGGTGTTTGTACACCCGTGTTCGTAACAGCGTTATTCACAACAGCCAAAAGGTAATGTAGCTTAAGTGTCCATCAGCGGCTGGACGGACGGACAAAATGTGGGGGGTGTGTGTGTGTGTGTGTGTGTGTGTGTGTGTGTGTGTGTGTGTGTTAGCCTGCCAGGGCTACCATAACAAAATACCACAGGCTAGGTGGCTTAACCAACAGAAATGTGTTTTCTCACAGTTCTGGAGGCTGGAAGTCCAAGATCAAGGTACCCTCAGGGTGGGTTTCTGGTGAGACCTCCCTCCTTGGTTTGCAAGGCCCCTTTCTCTGTGTGTCCTCATGCGGTCTTTCCTCTGCACACACAGAGAGAGCTCTGGTGTCCCTCTTCTTATAAGGACACCACTTCCACGGGATTAGGGTCCCACCCTACAACCTCACTTAACCTTAGTTACCTTCATAAAGGACCTGTCTCCAAAGAAGGCTCATTGGGGAGTGGGGCTTCAACAAATGAATTTGGTGGCGGAACAGTTCAGTCTATAATGACACACAAAAGGTTATTATTCAACCTTTTAAAAAGGGGAAATCCTGACAGAAGCTACTATATGGATGAACCTTGAGGACATTATGCAAAGTGAAATAGGCCAGTCAGAAAAAGACAGATACTATCTCATTCCAGTTATATGCGATTACTCAAGTGGTCAAATTCATTGAAATAGAAAGGAGAATGGTGGTTGCCAAGGGCTGGGGAGGGGGAAACAGAGCAAGTGTTTCGTGGGTACAGAGTTTCGATTTTGCAAGATGAAAACAGTCTGAAAATGGATGAGAGTGACCATCGCACAACAGTGTAAATGTACTTAATGCTGCCTTTTTTTTTAAATTTTAAGGGTACCATTTTACATTATGGTCATTTTATCACAATTTTTTAAAAATAAAAAAATGAGAAAAGTACTCAAACATTCATGCTTTAGTGTGTGACCCCAAATGGCACTCACTCTTGGTGGGTCTCTGTCCTGAAACACACACACTTACTATGTTGCCATGATGTGTCTTCAGTCTATCAGCTAGTGGTCTAATTATTTGTTTATGCTTTTTTTCCACATTGTCTTTTCAAATGTAGAGGACGGGCATTTCATCTCTATGTCGACCTCTCCATAAAATCTCTATATTTTTAGTATGAATTGTGACTTAGTTTTTCTCAAGTGTCGGCATCACAATGATGGTGATAAAATGATATATTTACTGAATTATGGGAAAATCAGTTTGGGGACTTCCAAACCCTACAAGAATGTAAATAATTTAACAATATTCTTTGATGTTAGTTGACTGTAAACTAGAAGAATTGGAAAGTCCCAGGCTTGTTTTGCACTTGGTCCCTTTCCCCTCCTCAACCAATATACAGATGCAGAGAATGCCTGGTTCCTGACTTACAGTAAATATTTGTGGACTAAATGAATAGTGTGTGATATGCAGGTTACAGAAAGAATTCCCTTACTGAAGGAAGGGAGAAATCCAATGTCTCTTACAAACCAGTGAGGTGCGGACTCCAGAGCAACATATTTTGAAATAGTATCACACTCTTGCTGGAATAATGCAATTTTTATTGTAAAATACAGCTGATAATTTTCCATTTAGAAAGAATTTTTTTTCAAGTGTAGCAAAGCCTTTAGAAATGAAATTTAGTTCAGTATCACTTAGTCCCTTTCATAAAGCCAAAACTAAGAACACTGGTGCCACTTCTGGGTATGTGTCTTAGAGTCTTTGCAGATACTGTAATACAAAATTTCCAAGTTTTGCTAGACTAAGGGAAGAGAAATAATCTATTAGAAAGAAAAGAATTGGAACAAAGAAACTTAGCTTTTGGTAATGCTTTGCATTGTAATTTACATCTAAATATGAATAATGTGTATTAGAATGCTGACAAAAGATAAAAACCTACAATTTTGTGTGATTAGACTGATTAATGTTTAAAAATTATATTGAGTGCTTACTACGTGTGCAGTGTTATGCTGTCTGATGAGGGGAAGGCAAAAGGCTAAGGCTCAGCCCAACCCTCAGAGAGCTTATAATCTAAGAAAGGAGTGGTACCCACTGAACAACCAGAGCGAAGCTGGGTGATGCTGCCTTGCAGTGAAAGAGAAATTCAGAGACAGGCAGGAGCAGTGAGAAGTAGTCACGATAGGGATAAAGCAGGATAATTAGTTAGTTTAGAAATCCCACTAAGGGATTAAAGACAGAAAGGGAATTTTAAGGGAGTTTGGGAGACTGTTGTAAGCTAATGACCACTCTAGGAAAGAATCCAGTAACCTAGCAACTCTACCTTGAAGGAAGACCAGGTGCATCCAAGCCCCAGGCACACTCAAGCCACAAACCCTGATAGCTAAAACACAGGACAGTAGACATGGCGTCTGAATCTTGTTACATGAAATCAGGAAGTTATGGTCCTTGAAGAGTAGCATTTCTGCATGTAGCCAAGACAGGAATACAGGTGAAAGGGGAAAGAAACTAGGTGAAAGTGGACACTACACCGAAACCTGAGATGAATTACCATATTTTAGTCCGTCACCATCCTTCTGCTAATATACATATGATTTAAATAGTGCCATGACAGTCCCAGTTAAACCATATAGGGCCAACGGAGGAACTAATGATATAAGCCTTGACATCTACCCAAGAATGAGGAAGAAGGTGGTCTTCTCCCCTCCCCACTTTTTCTTTGATTATGAAAATGTAGCCCCCTTTGTTCTCAGGGCTGCGACCTCTTGCCTGTCTGCTTGTATCTCTCACAAGCATCCTATGCTAATGAACTCACTCTTCACCTGTCACTTTGCCTCACGCTGAATTCTTTCTGCATCGAGACAAAAGAATCTGAGCTTCAGTAAGTCCTGACACCAGGTGAGCGGTTTCAATTAAAAGATAGTGGGTTCGAGTCCCCTCCTAAGTCAGGGATCGAGGGTTCAAGCCCCAGTCTGAGTTTTGGTTGGGTTCAAGTCCCATCCAAGAAGGAGTGAGGTTTCAGTCAGGGGAAATGTGGGTCTTGAACAGGACTTGGACAGGTTGATGGAGTCAACATAAAAGTTTGAAAAATTAGAATTTGTAACTTTTTAAAATATATGTATACAATCAAATACACGATGAGTGTGGGGACGGGAATTCGTTCAATGTTCCTGCTGCCTGTGTAAGAGAAATGGGATGGAAAGAGGATTTCCAGCATCACTGCCAATCACCTCCATTAACTAGACCACTACAACATGAACAGGTTCATACAGAAGCACCTCGGAGTTTTCCACCCTCGGCAAACACTGGCTATTCCCTCCAGCAGATGAAGAAATTACATCGATAACCATGGACCAGTTAGCTGAACTCCCTTTAGTCCATTTGTTACTGCAGTGTTCAAATTACAAAATAACATTACTTTTGCACCATCAGGTGTTACTTTTTCATGTCAACTATTATTGGGGGAAATGCAATAATTTTAAAATGACAGCTCTTTTTTCTAGTTTGCAATTTTCTAGTTAACAGAAGAGGGGAGGGGATTCATTCTGTTATTCTTTCTTTTTTTCTTTTGTTTAGGGAGGCTTTCTAGATTGCCATCTTTTCTAGTTTATTTTCCTACCTTTTCTTTAGGAACCCCTTGCGGTTGCAGCCTAGCTACTTCATGCTTGTCTGTCAGTTTAAAAAGCTGAAGTAGGGAGTCCTACTGGGCTCCCAATTTCTCATTTTTATAACAGCCCGCTCCCCACAAGGAGACACTGGGTGAGAAGCAGCTGGGCCACTGGTAAGAAGAGGGGCTTAAACGCGTTTGTTGCCTTTGAAGTTGTGTGATTTCTTCCCGTTACTGGCCACAGTGCATCTGCAGTACCTTAACTTTTCCATTTCCACTAAAAAGCCAATCTCTGTCTCCAAAGGAGCATGAACAGACATAACCACCACCCTGGAAAGGTCTGGGGGTGGAGGTGATGGGTGACCAGCGTGTACATTGACGGGAGCAGGTGGAAACTCCCTTGTCTGAAATCTTGATGTTGGTTTCAGCAGTGCTTGATTAGGGACGAAATCATATAAATCACGGAGAAAGGAGAGTTAGAGACATCTTGGATGAGAGAGGAAGGAGATACCGCGGAGGACTCCTGTGCTTTCTACAAGCACACGTCTACTCCAGGCAAAGAAGGGAGCACAGAGAGGAGACAGCGATGTGCTCCCTCTGCCTCGTCCTTTAATGCTGAGATCATTTTTGACCCCCTTAAGGGATTAAAAAGACATTCAGAATGACTCTCTAGATAGGAGAACAATTGGTCAAATGTGTGAGTTAGTGTCTGGGAATAATGTGATAAAGGAAAATGCCAGACGGTAAACTTCTCAAGGATCTGTCAGTTCATCAGTTCATTCACGCCTTCCTTCTAGAAGCTTTTTTGACAGCATACTCTGCATTAGGCTGCCCTTGGTGCTAAGACAATGTCCTGTCTGCTTATTCTCTGAAGCCGGAACCAGAAAGAAGGTGAGTCCCAGAAGTCCTGGTCCCCCAGCTCCACAAGAAAATAATTCTGTGTGTGACACACCCACAGTGGAGGGTCGGGAAAGTGATTCAGATGCTGGGAGACAAGCAGTAGATCAGAGGCTGTGGTCAAGCCAGTGTGGCTTTGAAAACAGTAAAGAGGGAGTCTTGGGGCCAGAAGACACACAGGGAAGCCAGGCAGAGCGAGCCGCCGGGCTCACACAGGTATGAGTCACGCAGATCCAGGATGCTGGCCACCGTGCCCAGGTGCGCTTCGGAGATGCTCCCGACCGCTTAGAGTGGGCTTTCCTGTTGCAGGATAAACTGGAACCTGACAGAGCTGGCTGGACCCCAGTGGGTCTCTCACCTGGCCCAGGAGTCAGAGAGGCTGAAGGGGGTCACGGAAGCTGCTGCCAACGGTCAGTAGCCGCAGCAGCACCTGGCGGCACAGACATACTGTCTACTTCCCTTCTGCCTTCCAATCTCACGCCAATGGCTCCCTGGCCCCGACTGGCCCAAAATTGTGCAGAGGAGGAGGTTCTGGGAAATGCAGTGCCAGCTTCCCTAAGTCGACAAGGCACAGACCCAGCTCATTTAGGTCATAGCAAGTTCAGGATAGCGCACGGGCTGTGCTGTCCCTCTGATTTGCACTTCACATGATTTATGTGACCCTCATGTTAGGTAGGACATTCCCACTGATGACAGAAACCACTCAAATACATGGACAGCTGATTGTTGAGACCAAGGCAAAAAAAAAAAAAAAAAAGTCCAAAACATAAAAAGGGAAAAAAGATTTTATTATTTTTGCCTCTAAGCAAATGTGACGGCCCAGAATGCTGTCTTGCCCCTCTTGTAAAATTTGAGGCCCCCTCAGATTACTGGAAACAATTTAGGATAGATTCAGGGTCTCCTGGGTTTATGATGAACTTAGTAGATGATCTGATACAAGTGGTCCTTATTTTATTTTATTTTATTCTATTTTATGTTTTTCTCTCAACAGTACCTTTGCAGAGCAAAAGCTTTTAATTTTTCCAAGTCCAATGCAGCAGATTTTTCTTTCATGGATTGTGCTTTTGGTATCGTGTCTAACTACTCTCTACTCGTTGTTTTCATAAATAACTTTTTATAAACCTTTTTAAAAATCTATTAGTTTTTTATTGAAGTATAGTTGATATACAATGTCATGTTAGTTTCAGGTGTACAGCACAGTGATTCAGTTACATATATCTATTCTTTTTCAGATTCTTTTCCCTTATAGGTTATTATAAAATATCAAGTAGAGTTCCCTGTGCTACACAGTAGGTCCTTGCTGGTTATCTATTTTATATATAGTCGTGTGTATATGTCAATCCCAGCCTCCTAATTTATCCCTCCCCTTGCCCTGCCCTGAAGAAGGGGTGGTACATATATACGGTGGGCTAGTAGTCAGCCATAAAAAGAGGATGAAGTTATGCCATACGCAGCAGCATGGACGGATGACCGTACTAAGTAAAGCAGGTCAGAAAGAGAAAGACAAATATATATCACTCACATGTGGAATCTGAAAAAGAAAAGATTCGACTGAATTTACAAAAACAGAAATAGACCCACAGACATACAAAACAAGTGGTTTTTAGTCAAGAGAAGTAGCAGCCCCAGATCAGACAGAGGCAGAGAGGCCAGTGAACACACGTGTCTAGAACTGGGCAAGATGTCCTCAGAGCAGAGGGGTGCATCTACCGAGCAATCGCCGTGGCAGCCACTGGGCCTGTTTATTTTCCTCTGAGTACCAGGGAGGAAGGTAGTAAAGGCTTACACATGAGGGAACTCCTGCCGGGTGCTTTGACTGCACCAACATTTCCCCACTCTGCTTCGTGCAAAATTCAGATAATGAATTCGAGTAAATGTGTTGAGGCTGGGATAGGGCAGCAGTTATAGGGCTGGAATTAGGGTGACCAATTCACCCAGTTTTAGCACTGAAAATCCAGTGTCCCAAGAAACTCCTCCTCGTGGGTAAACTGGGGTAGCTGGTCATCCTAAGACAGAGTGCGGTGTGGCTAGAACAAGGTCTCAGCCTGGACAACAGGAGAAACTAAAGCCAGAGGGCAGAGGACATATCAAGGAGGGGGGCACCAGCCACCTGGCTGTTGGATTTGCCTGCTGGGGTGGGAGCTACAGTAAATCAGGTCTGTACCAGGGCTGAAATTCAAAGCTCTAGTCAAGATTCCCTGAATGTCCTTCTGTAGGAGTTTGACAAATGTAAACAGAGACCAACTAGGGTTTGTGATAATCTCTGTGCAGCTTTTTTTGCTCTTCTTTCTTCTTCCATCTCCTTGTAACTGCAGACGGGAAGAAGATGGGGGTTTAGGGTATACCAGTCATTTGATGAAGGTGGGAGTCGATAGAAGGTCCCAATGTTTGTGATCCCTTCTGATAAACAGACTCTACAGGAATAGCCATCATGGCAGAAGTTGTCTTTGAAGCCTCCTTATATTCAAGTCGCTTGCTCAGAATTTTATCTTCTCAACTGTGTCTGGTCAAGAGGTGAGAAGATAAGTATCTTCGACCTTGGACCTTCTGCCTTTGTGCCAGGTGGGATGGGGGTCCTTTCCTTTCCATTTATCGGTGTGTCTACCCTATCCCACCTTCTGTGAACCCTGAACTTTCTGCTTAAATACATGGTCCTAACTTTTTGTACAACCTCAGCCTTTGGGCCCAATCTCAGTCCCAAATATATGTTTCAACTTCCAAATATTTTAGCTAGGCACCCTCCTTTTTTTTTTTTAGGTGATTCACAGTGATGAAGTGAATGTTTACACATACAGTTTTTGTCTACGTTATATCATCACACAAAAATGGCTGGAAAAACTCCCACCCAAATTTGGAGATAATGTTTAAAGACAGTTAGACTGAAAGGCTGGTTGTTGTGTATGAATATCTGAGTCTTCCAAAGCCATCCTCCAAGGCCACTAAGACAAGAGTGTAACAAGAGGCATGTAACTCTCAGCTGAAGAAAGCCATAAGAAGATGCTCAGACCCCAAATCACAAAGGCAGAGTTTCAATCTCCCACATTGACTGTGGACAAGCTGCATCCTCAGAGCCCTCCGGGTGGGGAGCAGCAGGAACTATTTATTTAACAATGATCAGGGCTTCCCTGGTGGCGCAGTGGTTAAGAATCCACCTGCCAAAGCAGGGGACACGGGTTCGAGCCCTGGTCTGGGAGGATCCCACATGCCGCGGAGCGACTAAGCCCGTGTGCCACAACTACTGAGCCTGCGCTCTAGAGCCCACGAGCCACAGCTACTGAGCCCACATGCAGCAACGAGGACCCAACGCAGCCTATATATATATATATATATATATATATATATATAAAATAAATAAATTTATAAAAAATATTCTTAAAAATACCACAATGATTAATGGGGTTCTTGACCAATACATAGACTAGTAAATAACTTCCTACTTTATAGTCCTTACACCAGAAATCCATACAATCAGACAGTATATCCACAGCACTTCTCCTCCAACAAAGTTGGGGATTTACCACAAACTGTCATTTCAATCTTTTCTTCTGAGTAATTATAAGCCAAAGTCAATGATAAGCTATCATTTTTTGGGGAGGGGGGCATTTCAAGGAAATCTAAGACATTGGAATTGAGAAAAGAAAGGAAGAAATCGCTGTGATCTGGAACTGGTAACTTTTGTTTAATCCCTGTAGACAAGAGGGGTTGACAGTCCTCGGGTGATTTCTGCTGAGAATGTGTGTGGGGGTGTCGGTGTGCACCCAGCCCCCACGTGTTCCCAGAGGAGGTGATGCGGAGGGAGTGTGGTCCAGCAGTGGAGCCCGTCCTAAGCGGCTGCACAGTCCCCAGGAAAGGAAATGAACGAGATCTACCACGTCAGTCCCTAGGATTGCAGAATCAAAGGCTGTGCTTTTTAACATCTTTATGTAGCCCACGTGATTAGCACGCCTACTTCATTCTGCTTCCATATTATGAAAAGAGGGTGGCTACTCAGCTTGTGAATTGAAGTTTGAAAGAGTTTGGTATCTCTAAAAGGAAGAGACATGGGAGGTATTATTTCCTTGCTATGAACAAAGAATTCATCTAACCCGATTGCCATCAACAATCTTCACCTCAGATAGCTTTGCTTGCATAAGTTTTGACTACTCAGATTCCTAATTATCCTGTCATCAGTGCCATAATCCACTGGGCTGAAAGACATATTTTGTTTTATATGATCATTTACAGAATGATATAACACATACTAATTTGAATTATACAAATGTTCCCAACCTTTTTAAAAAAAATTATGAGCCTTTAAATTACACTGAAAAACTTTTAGATTACATTGTAAAAACATATATCTGAGAGTAGATATATGGATATGTGACTGAATCACTCTGCTGCTGTACACCTGAGACTAATACAACATGGTAAATCAACTAACTACACTCCAATATAATAAAACAAAAACAAAAAAACACAGCAATGTTCGTGAGCTGAATCTTCTGTGCTGACTAGAGTCCAGTTAGACCTTCCAGCCTTGGAGGACCTGTGACCTCCCTGGGGTAGAACAGGAACAGTGCCTGCTGCCCAAGGGTCTCCGTGTTTCCCACAAAGTGTCACGTGGACCACCTGCGTCATAGTCTCTCCACGTGCTTCTATAAGTGCAAGTTCCAAGGCCCCAGGAAAACTAACTCAGAATTTGGGGCATTCTGCATCCTTAAACGTCTCCATAAGCGGTTCTCCTGCACATTACATTTTGAGAATCGGTGCCCTAGATCTGGGACTGGTTAGTTCAGAGTCCTCAGCGGGGAGGTCTTAGCATTGCTGGCAGAAAGCGGATTTGCTTCCTATTTCCAGGCGCACTGTTTCTCCCCGTTCCTCAGTAGCCCCCTCCCTCCCCCAATTACGGGCTGGTGAGTTTTGATGTTGTTTAGCAAACCTGGGAGGTGCTGCACTCATTCCAGCCACTCGGGGTTCCCCGCCTCCATCCCCAGTGCAGTTCCCTTGATTGACAAGAATAAGGCTTGGAAAGAAACCAGAGCTCGCCTTGCCTCCACCAGAAGCTTTCCTCAGGCTGCTCTAGGTCCTTGTCTGGGAAGGTCAGTCCTGCTAGCCCCCCGCTTGGAAGTGGGGTGCTGGGGCTCCTTGCCAGGTCTGTCGAGTTCAATCCCAGATACAGAACTTCCTCTTCTCAAATGACTGCCTCGCCTGCAATTCTGTAGCTTCCAGAAATTATTTCCTTTATTTTAGAAAGTGCTGCCCCAAAGAAATGATTCGACCACATAAGCGTTTTGAGGTCTCTTTCAGTGCTATTATTCTTAAAAGCCTGGACAATCTTCAATCTGTCTCAGACTCCTCCCTGGAGTGTATTTTTCTCAAAGATGGTATCTGTGGTCAGAAGGGCCGTTTGGTAGGTTTCACCGTTTCTGAGATAATTTCTGGCACCTGGGGTCAGCTAGACAGCAGGAACTTTACCCTTTCTCACTGGCTGTGAGTGAAATCAACTAGGATCACACAGGGCAGGTGCCTTGGAAGGTGCTTTTGCCTCTCCTCCTGCAGCAGACAGGAAAGGGGAGGGGGACAGACCCAAGGGAGACAGACAAAGGGTAAGACTTCCCGCCCAGGGCCCCGAAAGGGACCTTTCTATCCTTCCTGACGACAGGATGCTGGGTTGTTTTCCAAACCAAGATCCCGTGCATTCATGTGGTTTAAGGTAATATTCCAAAATCTGCCATTCTATATTACACAACATTGTAAATCAACTATGCTTCAGTAAAATTAATGAACTAATTCATTTTTTTAAAACCTGCCATTCTATCACAACATTGTTTTAATGGAACTTGTTTTCCTTAGTATTATTTAGATCAGGTTTATAGGAAAATCCCAAAGGCCAATCGTTGGCAGCTTAAAAAATATATTTTGTGTTCTGGGCCCATAGCCAGCAGTTTACTAGTTTATATTGCTAGTGATCTATGTCACATGATAACAGTTAATGCAGATATGGAGCATAACACGTGCCAGACACTGCTCTAAGTACTCTATGAGCACCGACTCACTTAAAACTCCCAGCAACCCTGTGAAGTAGATACTAATATTGCCATTTTATAGACCGTGTAACTGGCGCACAGAGTCCAAGGTCCTAGTCCAACAGGTAGTCCAAAGTCACAACAGTAAGAGCCAGAAGAGTTCAGACCCTCACCACTCAAGGTATGGTTCCTGCAGCACAGGCATCACCTGAGAGCTTGGCAGAAATGCAGACTCTCAGGCCCACCCAGACCTTTGGACTCGGAATCTGCATTTTAACAAGACTCCCCACGCGATTCGCGTGCACATTGAAGTTTAGAAACCACGGCTTAGATAGTCTTACATTATTTCTCTCTGTGCCCATTAAAAACCCACCTATGGCTTAAGACTTTAGAAAATAATGTGTACTTGGCTGGTTTGTTACGAAAAAAAAATAGGATTCTAAGATGATGTTTGTGTCCTCTCCTAGCTCCTACCCCCTTCAGATAATCAGTTCTCAAGAAAATAAATAGGATAAATTAGTTTTTTAAAAAGTCACGGAATTCTTATTATACGCAGGCACTTTCATTAGATCATCATAGAATATGCTATGAAATAGGTACTACTAGCCTCAAATTACCGATAGGAAGACCGCGGTCGCAAGGGTTAAGAGGAAAAGACAATGCATGGACTGGGAGAAAGTTTTTGCAAACTATGCAACCAACAATACACAAAACAGCTCATACAAGTCAATATCAAAAAAAAAGAAAAAAAAGAAAAAAAAATCAAAAAATGGGCAGAAGACCTAAATAGACGTTTCTCCAAAGAAGAAATACAGAAGGCCAATGAGCACATGAAAAGATGCTGAACATCACTAATTATTAGAGAAATGCAAATCAAAACTTCAATGAGGTATCACCTCACACCTGTCAGGATGGCCAGCATTAGAAAGTCTACAAGGACTTCCCTGTTGGCACAGTGCTTAAGAATCGCCTGCCAATGCAGGGGACACGGGTTCGAGCCCTGGTCCAGGAAGATCCCACAGGCTGCGGAGCAACTAAGCCCGTGCACCACAACTACTGAGCCTGTGCTCTAGAGACCGCGAGCCACAACTACTGAGCCCGTGTGCTGCAACTACTGAAGCCCACGCACCTAGAGCCCGTGCTCCGCAACAAGAGAAGCCACTGCAATAAGCCCTAGCGCCACAACGAAGAGTAGCCCCCGCTCACCGCAACTAGAGAAAGCCCACGCACAGCAACGAAAACCCAACACAGCCAAAAAAAAAAAAAAAAAAGTCTACAACATTAAATGCTGGAGAAGGTGTGGAGAAAAGGGAACCCTCCTACACTGTTGGTGGGAATGTAAATTGGTGCAGCCACTACGGAGAACAGTATGGAGCTTCCTTAAAAAACTAAAAATAGAGTTACCATATGATCCAGCAATCCTACTCTTGGGCATATATCTGGAAAAGACGAAACGTCTAATTCGAAAAGATACATGCACCCCAATGTTCACTGCAGCACTATTTAGAATAGCCGAGATATGAAAGCCACCTAAATGTCCATCGACAGATGAATGGATAAAGAAGATGTGGTACATATATACGGTGGAATATTACTCAGCCATAAAAAAGAACGAAATAATGCCATTTGCGGCAATGTGGATGGACCTAGAGATTATCATACTAAGTGAAGTAATAAGTCAGACAGAGAAAGACAAATACCATATGATAACACTTACATGTGGAGCCTAAAAATATGGTACAAATGAGCTTATTTACAAAACAGAAACAAACAGGCGCAGAAAACAAACCTATGATTACCAAAGGGAAAGTAGGGGGAGGAAAAATTTAGGAGTTTGGGATTAACAGATACACACTACTATATATAAAACAGATAACCAACAAGGACCTACTGTATAGCACAGGGAACTCCACTCAACATCTTGTAATGACCTATATGGGAAAAGAATCTGTAAAGGAATACATATGTATGTATAACTGAATGACTTTGCTGTACAATTGAAACTAACACACCATTGTAAATCAACTACACTCCAATAAAAAGAAAGTAAGAAAAAAGGTTAGGAGAAGCAGCTGAGATGACAGCTAACCTGACAGCCCCGCTTCTTGAAGCAGGCTTCTCATGTTGATGTCCTCACAGGTAGCACACTAGCACACAGAACTATCCACTAATCTTTGACAAAATAATTTTTTCAAGCCCTGTCTCAAAAGCCAAAAACATTTTTTGCTTAATCCTGAGCACTTCTCCCTGATTTAAGGAAGCGATACTAATGTAACCTACAAAGTGTCAACTTTGGAAAATCAAATCAAAGCCCAGAAAGTCTAATCAATTCTTCTCCTTGCGCTCTTACTTCATGCAATAAAGGTGTATATTGTCTTAAAAAAACCCAAAACAAAAAAATAGAGTATGAGACAAAGCTTGTCATTAGAAGTCCTCTTCTAACGGCTTGGTTTAGATGCTTTTCAAAGTGATGCCAGCAACTAATATTTTTTTCCTGCGAGTCACATTGGTGATGATTCACATGATCAGTAGTTTAAGGTAGGATTGATTTGAAACTGCTTTCACTTGTAGATAAATTTTGATTCAGGCAAATCACACACTATGACTACAGAATAAAACACAGATTAGCCAAATGTGTCAGGCCCATTAAAATGTGTAAGCTTTTGTCATGAATTAGTTTTTTAAAACGGGACGTATTTGCTTCCTGAATTATAGTGATGAGACTTAAGCTGAATTTGCAGGAGGACTATTTGATTCTTTCTTCAAATAGGAAACCACTGGCATTTCTGTGTGAAGTCATTTTCTATTTTTAAAATAACTGAATTTGAGACATGACTATGAGTGTGACAGTTTCACAAGGCAAAAACCAAGATGAATAAATGGGTCTGAAACCCAGACTAATGGAGCGAGCTGTTCATAATCACATACATGTTTATGTACTTCTCCCATCACTAAAGCTTCATTCATCATATTGGTTTTTGGCCATTTCCTAGACAGTATTTCCAATTCTAATATATTTCTAACAGAAGTCCCATGTTGTGATCACTCCTTTATAAGGTGGAATTCTGCAATATTCCTGGTTTACATATGCAGATTTTCTAGTAGATCTATGATGGTTGAAAAAATACATTAATATATTTATTTAGTCAGTAATCTGGATATAACACACATATATACATCATATAAACAAGAGCAGGCAGAGGCTTCCGCCCTTCTGATCAAGGCTGTGTGACCTTGAGGTTAAAGCTGTGTGATCTCGAGCAGGTCACTTAGCTCTCTGAACCTCAGTATTCTCATCTGAAAAATGATGGGTTAAATTAGATTATCTGTTATGGTGCCATTTTTTTTAACAGCTTTATTGGAGTATAATTGCCTTACAATGGTGTATTCGTTTCTGCTGTATAACAAAGTGAATCAGCTATACATATACATATATCCCCATATCCCCTCCCTCCTGCATCTCCCTCCCACCCTCCCTATCCCACCCCTCTAGGAACGTGCCTTTTTAATTTAACATCCCATAGTAATTATCCCATCAATCTCTCAATTTGGACCAAGTGGGAATTCATTTAAAACTCTGAATGAAAAACTGTATTTTTTAAATGTAATTTTGTAACTTTAAAGCAGCATGGGACCTGGAATTGGGTAAGCAGTATCATTTGTTTGCAAACAGATGTTGTAAAAATACATAACCATGCTCTAAAATACTTTAAAATCTCTTCAGAATTTTGTTTATGATATTAATTTTCATAGTAAGACCTTTGTAATGCCAAAATAACATTATCTATAAAATCTCTTCACTATGTAATAAAACTTAGCAAAGTGATAATAAAACTTACATGAAAGAATAAGCCAGCAAATAAAATGTTTTAAAAATACAGACAACAATTTACCTTATCAGATTAAACTCATAGTTATCAAAAACATATGGATTATAAAAATAAAAACAGTCTGAGTTTGGTGGGATTGGCTGGGAAGTGACATAAAGGCATATTTTAGGATGATGAAAATATTCATGATCTTGATCTGAAAAGTAAATGCATCAGTGTGTTCACTTTGTAAAATATTATCAAGCTGAACACTAGATGAACATACTTACTAGAGTATATGTTACATATCGACTTTTTAAAAAGTTTTCAAAGTTGGACCCACTGACATTTGAATCTCTATCCGTTTATTAGTTGCAAAATAAATAAAATCTAAGATCCATCCATCATGGAGGAGACAATCTGTGCTCTAATTATGACAGTCAAAAGAAATGAGTAGGAGACAAAAGAAAACAAAGCACAGGGTGTAGTTTGTGGAGTGTCCAATGAGGTAATGGTCCTCCATCCCCACTTATTCTACTTGACTACTCAAGGCCTTTGGAATTGGGTTTGTGTTTCCTTTCAATGTCACACTACACTCTGGGGACACCTGTGATGGATATTTAGATTAAATAAGATAACAGGATAACCTATAATGTTCTACATGCTTCTAGAAGACAGAAAACAACTTATTCCTGTTCATTTTTGTATCCTCCGAAGCTCGTGGACAACTTTTTAGTATTCAATAGGGATCCAATTTCTACTTGTTACGCTGGATTTCAAATCTCTATGATAAAAATTGAGAATCAAATTTTTTTCTGAAATATGTTTTAAAGGGAAAAATATTAAAATTGGGTAGAAAAATAAAACTTGATGAGCGGTCAGGTTAGTTCGGTAGTCACAGCACACAGTAAATATACACTGCGAATCGCCTCACGGAATAATGGAATCTCACTAGAAATGGAAGAAATTGAAATTAAAACAATTATAGCTACCAATGATAAGTATGAGGAGTGTCACACTTATGGCAGAAAAGGGAAAATTTGATTTTTACATTAAATTAGACATTAACAAAAACACTATAAAACTCTTAAAAGTGCTCTGAAATCATCCTCAAAGTTGCTGCAAAATTTCTCAGCTATTTTCTCATCCTCTTATAATCTGGTTAGTTTTTCCTTACGTATCAGCATTTGAGGTAATTGTTTAAACTATTTCTCATGATATTTTATTGTTTTTACATTAGTTATTAATAGTGACAAAATATTTTCTATGTTTTTATTGCAACTATGCAATATTTGACGTAAAATATGCAGCAAATCCACTTTTCATTTGCCTAACCAGGGTACATACCCGCTTTTGCCAACACTTTTATAAGAACATGGACTTTCCATTGAGATCAGTTCCAAACTTGGAGGGAAAAGAGGCTAAGTTCCAATAACTTAGAAAGGTCCTAAGTGATGGGCCTTAGAGAAATTGACGTTGTAACATCTGACCTGCGTAAAAGTTAATGTGTGATGTGTTGACCACAGCAGCATTCAAGAAACAAGCTTCCCTAAAGGGTTGAACCTACTGAACTCAAGACTCAACAGCCAAATTCAATTTTCAGAAAATACAGAGGATAGAGGAACACGTTAAATGACATGACAGTAGCCACATCCAGAATGTTGGGTTATTTCTACTGGATGACTGACACAATTTCTGCAACAAGAAAAAAAAAAGAAGTCTATACCAGCTTACAAGACACCAAAAGAAACAACACAACCAAATGCAATGAATGTGTGGACCTAGCTTGAATCTGTATTTTCACGATCAATCATCAAAATGCACTTTAGGGGCAATGAGGGAAACATTACCACGGACTAGTTATTACATAATGTCACAGGATACTTGTTAATTTTGCTAGGTGTGATAATATCAACGTGACTATGTAAGAATATGTTTTTTTTTTTTTAAGAGATGCACAGTGAAACATATAGGAGTGAGATAATATCAATAGAATATCTGGAATTCACTTTTAAATAGTTCAGCAAATGAAAAAGAAAAAAGCTATGTGATCAAATGTGGAAACATTTTGATAAATTGTTGAATATAAGTAACAGGTAAGTGGGATATATTTTAAAATAGTCATAACAAACTTTTTTTTTTTTTTTACGGTACGCGGGCCTCTCACCGTTGTGGCCTCTCCCGTTGCGGAGCACAGGCTCCGGATGCGCAGGCTCAGCGGCCATGGCTCACGGGCCCAACCGCTCCGCGGCACGTGGGATCTTCCCGGACCGGGGCACGAACCCGTGTCCCCTGCATCGGCAGGCGGACTCTCAACCACTGCGCCACCAAGGAAGCCCCATAACAAACTTTTTAAAAATTGTATCAAAAAAAGATTGATATATACCTCTCCATTATCAAAAATAAATAAAAATGGGGAACTTCCCTGGTGGTCCATTGGTTAAGAATCCGCCTTCCAGGGCTTCCCTGGTGGCGCAGTGGTTGAGAGTCCGCCTGCCGATGCAGGGGACACGGGTTCGTGCCCCGGTCCGGGAGGATCCCACATGCCGCAGAGTGGCTGGGCCCGTGAGCCATGGCCGCTGAGTCTGCGCGTCCGGAGCTTATGCTCCACAACGGGAGGGGCCACAGAAGTGAGAGGCCCGCGTACAGCAAAAAGGACAAAAAAAAAAAAAGAATCCGCCTTCCAATGCAGGGGACACCGGTTCAAACCCTGGTCAGGGAACTAAGATGCCACATGCCGCAGGGCAACTAAGCCCGCGCGCCACAACTACTGATCCCACGCGCTCTGGAGCCTGCATGCCACAATTAGAGAGAAGCCCACACGCTGCAACTAAGACCCAATGCAGCCAAATAAATAAATAAATATTTAAAATATAAATAACTAAAAGTAATTTTTAAAACTATTTGCAGGCTTTAAATACAAATACATTGTTCATAGTATTTTATACAATCCTCTGAAGTTCGTGGCCTCAACAGGAGTCTGTACCTTTCACCACCTAATTCCACTCTTTGTAAATATACCACAAGAAAATAACAGATAGGGAAAAATAATTTACCCAAAAGTTTTCATGTAGCTTTACTATAAGAGAAAATTTGGAGACTAAATATAAAATACAGGAGAATATGAAGTTAATTATTTTGTATCAATATAATGAAAAACCTTAAACCTATCAAAGGTGACAAGAATTTGAGCTACGTAAATACATGAAACTAAGTACACACTGGCATAGATTAGAAGAAATTTCAAGTATCAATTAAGACTCTTTCACAGTTGGAAGTGACAGAAAAGCCAACCCAAACTGGCTTAAAGCAAAAAGGAAATCAATTAGCTGGCAGAAATGAAAACTTTAAAAGACAAAGGGGACTTCCTTGGTGGCACAGTGGATAAGACTCCACACTCCCAATGCAGGAGGCCCAGGTTCAATCCCCGGTCAGGGAACTAGATCCCACATGCATGCCGCAACTAAGAGTTCGTATGCCATGACTCAGGAGCCCGCAAGCTGCAACTAAGGAGCCCTCCTGCTCAAATAAGACCCAGAGCAACCAAATAAATAAATAAATAGTATAAAAGAATAAAATAAAAGACACAAAAATCACCTTGATGGATCATAGATATAATGAAAACAGTAAAAACTTTTAGAAGAAAACAAGGAGAAAAATCTAAGGGACCCTGGAATTGGTTTTGAATTTTTAGATACAACATCAAAAGCACAATCCATGAAAGAAAAAATTGATTCCTTGTGCTTTACTAAAACTAAAAACTTGTGCTCTATCAAAGACTATGTTAAGAAAATGAAACGACAAACCACAGACCAGGAGAAAATATTTGCAAAACACTTATCTGATAAAGGACTTGTATCTAAAATATATACAGAACTCTTAAAACTCAACAATAAGAAAAAAAATTATAAAATAGGCAAACATTGTGAACAGACATCTCATCAAAGAAGATATACAGATGGCAAATAAGTATATGATCATTGGTCATTAGGGAATTAAAACAACAGTGAGATGTAATTACATCCAGTTAGACTGGCTACAGGTAAAAAATAAGAAACACCAAATGCTGACAAGGGTGCAAAGCAACAGGGATTCTCGCTCTCTGCTTGCTGGTGGGAACACAAAGTGGTGCAGCTGCTCTGGAAGACAGTGTGGCAGTTTCTTACAAAGCTAAACGTAGTCTCACCACGTGATCCAGCAATCCCATTGCTAAGTAAGTGTTTACCAAATTGAGCTGAAAACATACCCGTGCAAAAGCCTTACAGAAGTGTTTTTTTTCAGAATTGCCAAAAACCGCAAGACACTAAGATGATTAGGTAAACAGTTATGATCCAACCATACGATGGAAGGTTATTCAGTGATAAAATAAATGAGCACTCCAAGCCATGAAAAGACATGGAGGAACCCTCAGTGCCTACTGACAAGTGAAAGAAGCCAGTCCGCAAAGGCAGCACACTGTGTAGTTCCAGCTCTAGGACGTTCAGGAAAACGCACAACTATGGAGACAGTAAGAGATCAGTGGTGCCAGGGTCTCAGGGAGAGAAAAGTGGGGAGTGTGTAGGTGAAGCACAGGGACATTTAGAAGGGTGAACCTGTTCTGTATGATACTGTCATGTGGGTACACGGCCTTACCAAGTTGTCAAAGCCTGTAGACTTCACAGCACAAAGAGGAAACCCTGATGTATACAATTTCAAAAAATCATTTAGGTAACTTATCTAGGAAACAGAAACAGACTCACAGACATAGAGAACAGACTGGTGGCTGCCAAGGGGGTGGGGGGATAGGGGAGGAATGCACTGGGAGTGTGGGGTTAGCAGGTGCAAACTATTACATACAGGATGGGTCAACAACAAGGACCTACCGTATAGCACAGGGAACTATATTCAATACCCTGTGATGAACCATAATGGAAAAGAATATAAAAAAGAATATATATGCATATGTATAACTGAATCACTTTGCTGTAAAGCAAAAATCAACACAACATTGTAGATCAGCTATACTTCAATAAAATAAATTTAAAAAAAATCATTTAGGAGTTTAGGGAGCTCCAGGACAATTCAGACAGTGACAGGAGAATCTAACTGCATTACAGGTGTATGAAGCGGCCTCACTGGAGGGGCTGGGGAAAGGTCCCGACCCAAGTAACTTTGGAAACGAGCAGAGCCTGTAAGCCCAAGGGCAAGAGAACGTCAAGGAAGCACCATACTCTGGTTGATAAGGTTTTCTCCCCTGGAGAACTGGTTAACAATTCTGATACGTGTATATACATGTACTGAAAATTAACAATTAAGTGAATGGATGGCAACGAGTGGGAGCCAGGCTTCTCATGATTGGAGGGGGAATTTACAGATAAGCAAGCGGCATGCTTAAAAATAGGCTTGTGATTTTAAAATATAAAGGAAATAAGATTAAACGTGGTTTATTTCTTACAGACATCACAATTAGTCATATTCTACTTAACTACACTTTTTTTTTTTTTCTTTGCGGTAGGCGGGCCTCTCACTGTTGCGGCCTCTCCCACCGCGGTGCACAGGCTCCGGACGCGCAGGCCCAGCAGCCATGGCTCACGGGCCCAGCCGCTCCGCGGCATGTGGGATCCTCCCGGACCGGGGCACAAACCCGTGTCCCCTGCATCGGCAGGCGGACTCTCAACCACTGTGCCACCAGGGAAGCCCTAACTACACTTTTTTAACTGAAGTATAGTTGATTTACAATGTTGTGTTAGTTTCAGATATACAGCAAAGGGATTCAGTTATACACACACATAATTGCACACACACACACACCACTCAAATCACTTAAAGCAAGCTGAAGGAACAAGATGCCAGCCGACAATTTTACTGAGCTTACTACACGTCCTGCTCAAATTTTTATCAACCAAATATGTCAAAGTTTATAAAAATGCAAGAAACTTAAATCAGTATTAATGAAAATTTGATCACAAGTATACTTTTTATCAACATCGGAGCAGCCCCCATTACACAAAACATAAACTTTATGATACAAAAATATTCCTTTGTGGAAGTTAGCTCAGATGTCATGAGAACGGGAACAGCTGTTCATGGCAGCCTGGTGTCGATGCCCAGACTGAGTGCATAAGAGTAGCAGAATCGTGTAAAATAAACATGTGTTTCTTTCGTTCTCATGTCCATTGTCATGTGAGCATCATATAGGTGAGGGGTAAAGAAAGCTTAACTCTCCTTGTGAAATATACTCAAAAGCCCTTTACCTGTAAAAACCATCCGCCTCCCCACTGTGGTCGATACTGGCTCTTGAAAGGATACACCTGCCATGGTTGTAGCTGTGCTACTGGATTTTCTTTCTCAGCTTCCTCACACCAGTTTATCTGCACCAGAAACAGCCAAAGACTTTTCTGTCTCTCCTCTCCCTGTCTGTGACCCGAACTAGGTGGTTGCTAGGGACTCTTTATGACAGGAATGCAGGGTGTTCCTTCTAACAGCTCAGTGTTCCAGCCTCCAGGAACAGACAAGACACAGCTGTAGCATCCCCAGGATCGGCATCCAGTCTTTTCCTTACCTGTCAACATCGAGTCCAGAAGAGACCTGTTCAGGTTCTAGATCTAGAGCAGCCTTACGTCCCCAAAGACCTGGCAGCCTCAGTCAACACTGTCTTCCAACATATCCCAAGGAATGTTCTGCAGAGGGCTGTCACTGCACAAACCGAACAAACAAAAATCACAAACCACGGTTAGAGGCATTTGAGAAGCCCTGGCTAGATAAAAGACAATTAGAAATTATATTTTAAATGAATAAGATCATTGTTTATGCATTTTTCCCAGCCCCGTATTTCAACACGTCCTTAAACACAATCTGTGCCTCGGTCATATTAATCTATCTGTGGTTCCCATCATGTGTGATGCTCTTTCGTTCCTCTGAGCCTTTACCCATTCATTTGCTCTTCCGATAATGTTCTTATGTGAATATTTCTGTCCTCTGAGAGTCAGAGCCCGTGCCTCCTCTCCCAGGAGGATGCCTGCAGACACAGCTGACCACTGGCTCCCTCACGCCCCTTTAACTTCTACGGTGTCTTGTTTATACCTACCTGTTAAACTGCTACCACGTTGTTTCAATTGTCTATTCTGTCCGCCTCCCTACTAGAATCTCACTCCCAGTTCAGGGGAAAAGCATCTTTATTCATATTTCAATTTCCAGAGACTGTCATGCAATAGATGCTTAAGGAATGTTTGTGAGATGAATAAATGAACCAACAGCTAATTCCAGCCTGCCCAGAAATATAATATTGGCCACCTGATAATCCATGGAATATAAATTCTAACAGCAATTTTGAATTCAACCTTAATTATATGGAGGTCTTTACTGAAAATGTAATGCCTTTCGTTTGTTGAGAGAAATTACAGTAAAAACACTCTACATTAACTATGAAGAGGGTTGCTAGCCTGGTGGCAAAGGGATATAACCCCCAAGTCCCCTTCCAAGGAAAGACTTGTGCGCCAGCTGCAGGAAATACCATCAGTAGACAGCCTGCAGCTGTCAGCTCCTTCGGGGGCTGCTTTAGGTGCAGCGGGCTGTGTCCCTCTCGTGGTGTCTCTCTCTGAGGCAAGCCCTCTCGGGGCAGCATGGTCAGAAGACTCAGTAAGGTGAGGGGATAAAGTCCAGATGTTTCCACCTGCCATGGGACCATTTTTCACCCGGTGAGCGGAGGCTTTGTTGAGCCCTCACCACAGTTCAGCTTCTTCCTCTGCCCAATCCTGCTTCAGCCTCTTTCTGTTCACAGGCATAGATCCCAAATAACCATCTTGCCCCCCACCAACTTCTGGAGGGCATGACTTGTGGCAGCCAGACAGCACAGATGTGTAACAGGGAAGAACAAACCTGCTTCCGCATCAGGTCTATCCCTGTAGCTCTAAGCCTTGTGCTCTGTTGCCTGTGCTGAGTCCTGCGGGCTCTGCACCTTGTGAAACAATGTTGCCTGTAGCCTGAAATATACAGGAGAGCCTATTCTGAAGGCTCTGACCTTTAAGAGTAAAACACTTTTCCATTCATACAGAGATACAATGTTGCAGAACAGAGAATAACAGTTGTGAACAAAGGATTCCCGCACCAAGACGTTTCCAACAATCAGCCATGCCCACTCCCATTTTAGTATAAAAGCAGCCTGACTGCTAAGTTGGGGCAGGTGGTTCTTGGGGACACTAGTCCCCCATCGTCTCCGGCTTCCTGAAGAAAATCTCTATTCCTTGCCCCAACACCTTGTGTCTCGATTTCTTGGCCTGTTGTGTGGCGAGCAGTACGACCTTGGACTGGGTAACATGTACAGGCGCAAACGTGTTACACAGGAAGGCTTCTTGTTTTAACCCCTCAACCCTCTAACCAGAAGCTGATTCTACTCTCCCAGCATGGGCAAGTCTACTCGTCTTCTTTGATCTGCCCTGCATGTTAGTCTTCTTTACCTCTGCAGTGTCAGAAGCTTTCCTACCCTTTCTGGGGTTAACCAGTTCTTGTTACTATGGTCGAGGGCTCTCCAGCCCCAGCCTTAGGCTTCTCTCTGAAATGTCCCTATTTGTGTCCTCAGAACTACCACTTTCCAAGTCAGCCAAGTGTGAAACCTCCTAGCGGAAGTCAGGAGCCCGCCTATTTGGTTTCTCACTGCAGTTTTTGTGATGCAGAGAGAGAAGGAAGGAGGAACCTGAGTGACAAAAAGAAATTCTTTAGTAAAATAAGCAGGAAGTAAAGATCTCGCTTTTGGCCGAGGACCTCCCCTTAACCCATCCTGAGGAACGCAGGCTTCCACTTTGCCTCAGAGACTGTTACAAACTTTTCAATCTGTTGTGGGCTTAGGGTCAGTGATTCTGATGGCAAAAGGCTGGAGGGAAGGGAAAATAGAGGAGAAAAAATCAAGAGTTAGTTCTTTGGGAGATCTTTCCACCTACTCAGTACACGTTTAGGTTCATTTGTTTAGTTTTGTTTCATTTTTTAGGGATTAAAAAATTCTTGTGTAATTAAGTAAAATATTTACATGGTTTCAAAGTAAAATTCTTAAAATAAGGGATATTTACAGAAGTCTAGCTTTTATCTTTGTCATCTACATCTTGTTACTTCTTTCTCCTTATAGGAAAACTTGTAAAAACTAAAAGAAAAATATATTTATAATCATATCCTCCCCTTTCTCAGAAAAAGAGTAGCAAACTAAACACGTGTTTTTCCACCTTCCCTTTATTCAACGAGATCTCTATTAATGGTTATATGGGCTGTTTCCAATCTTTTGCTCTTATAAAATGTGCTATAAAATATAGGTTTCTGCAAACATGTTCTCATTTATTTTGCAGTACATCTTTGGTATAGATTCCTAGAAGAGTCATTCCTGGACCAGAGGGTAAGGCATATATACGTTAGCTTGATACTGCCAAATTCCCCCCCGCCCCCGCCATAGGGCTGTACCACTTTGTTGTCCAACCAGCAATGTCAGAGAATGCCTATTTCCACATGACCCCACCCACAGAGTATGTTGTCAAACTTCTGGATTTACGACAGGTAAGAACTGGTCAAATAGTAATCGACATTCCTCTCCTATCAGCAAGACGGAACATCCTTTCGTATATTTAGGAGCCATTTGCATGATTTTCTAAGACCTTCTGGTCATCCCTCTTGTGTAATTTACTACCAGGAGCTGAGCTTTGTCTACTTTTATAAGAATGAGCTAACATTCCAAAGAAGGACAACAGACACACCAACAGAGAATCACAGTAAAGTGTCAGAAGGGCAGTGATGGTTACGGGAATACATTTAACACCTAGTTTGTTCCTGGAGACATGGGGACAGAGGGGAGGGTCACCTGCCGTTCCTGGGACAGAGGGCGAGGCTCTTGTCTGAACTGTGTCTCAAAGAATGATGAGGACCCAGGCAAGGGATGGGAGGTTGGGGGATGGTGTGGGCGGAAAGGGCATTTTGGACAAAGAGGACAGCTTGAGCAAACGGCCCAGAGGGGAGACACAGCCCACAGAACTGTACATGGCAGAAAGACAAGTTCAGCACTGCTGACGGTCATGGCTAAGAGGGGAGAGGGGAGAGGAGGCCTAAGGGGCTCGGCCAGGCATGTCAGGAGCAGGGACTCTATTCTGTAGGCATCGGGGACCCCTGAAGGTTCAAACAGGCAGAGACTGGTCAGTCTTGGGTTTAAATGGAAGATGCTTGGCTGGGTGGAGACCGAATTGAGGAGAAGAGCCTGGGGACGGGGGTCCAGGCAAGTACAGGTGAGGCCAAGGCAGAGGTGATGGGAGCGGAGAAGAGATGCATTCGGGAAACACGCTGAATCTAGGTGGTAAGGAATCAGGAGGACCCCGGTTATCCAGCCTGGGTGACCGTGAGTAGTAGGGTCACAAAATAAAACACTGGAAACAAGAGAAAGAGAGAAAACCAAGGCCAGTAGGTAAAGCGATGGTGTTAACTCAGTGTGGAGCTGACAGGATAACCAAGCAGTTAAAATGAAGCCCATATTGTCATCAAAAGTTGCGACAGCTTCTGAACTCATTAGAGGGGATTAAAGACGATCTCCTGTGGCCACCAGATGCTCTTCAGTTAGAGAAAATCCCTATTGTTTATGAATCAGCCGCAACCTCCTCTGATGAAGCTCAGGGTTTACTGCTCGGCACAAATGAAACGTTGGCTGTTGTCTTGCTTTGCTAATGTAACAGCTACCTGAGAGTTGAAAACTGCTTCACGGTACAGCTGTGGAGGCCAGTGCCCGGTGCTGAGGCCCTGCAAAAACGCCTGTTCCAGTGTTTGGGAACGCATCCAGCTACACAGTTAATGATGGAAAGTGATACAAACTAGAAACTCCCATGATGCAGCAATGGAACCTATCTCCAGGTGAATATAGGGTCAGTACTTGCTAAAATTAATGCTCAAATACCCTATTCCTAGGCACACTTTGCAAACTGGGGAGCTTTGCCACCCCTATACCGGTAAATCTTTCTTTATACTTTTAGGCGCCAAATAATTTTAGGTCCTTTCCCTACATTCCTGTTTTTAGGCAACGATCTGGAAAACTCACGGAATAGAGACACAGACCTGGCTTCAAATCCCAACAGTCTTCTGTGTAACACTGGCAAGTTGATTTTCTGTAAAATGAGAATACTTGTGCCTCCCCCCCATAGGGCAAAGGGAATAACGTATATAAAATGCTTGTCACAATACCTGACACACTATGTAGTATGTATGCAGTAAATATTCTCTGTAATATTAGTCTCATCACCTCCCCCTTACCTTGGCCTCTCCCCGTTCTTCCTTTAGAAAATACATGTGACTAATATACATTTAAAGTGTGACCATCATGGACCTCAAGATTATCATATTAAGTGAAATAAGTCAGACAGAAAAAGACATATCATATGATATCACTTATACACAGAATCTTAAAAGATGACACAAATGAACTTATTTACAAAACAGAAACAGACTCACAGACATAGAAAACAAACAAAAGGGGATAGTAGGGGTGGGGGGAAGGGGGGAGGGATAAATTAGGAGTTTGGAATTAACAGATACAAACTACTATATATAAAATAGGTAAACAATAAGGACCTATTGTATAGCGCAGGGAACTCTACTCAATATCATGTAATAACCTATAATGGAAAAGAATCTGAAAAAGAATAGATATTATATATATAAATGCATAACTCAATCACTGCTGTACACTTGAAACTAACACATTATAAGTGTATGTATATGCGTAGCTGATTCACTTTGTTATACAGCAGAAAGTAACACACCATTGTAAAGCAATTATATTCCAATAAAGATGTTTTAAAAAAACCCTATACTTCAATAAAATAAATAAATAATGAAAATAAGTAAATAAAACAATAAAGTGTGACCATCATAACCTTTCTTTTTATATTTGGGCTTTCAAGGCCAGCTCACGAAAGTGTCTGTATTCTTCATCTTACTCATGTAGCTAGAATTTGGGTTAAGTTGGCACCAGAGATGCTATTCCCTGCCCGTACAATCAACCTGACCTCCCACGGTTGTAGTTAATATAATTAGGGATTATAGTATACATGCCTTTTCTATAAAAACACCGTTTAGAAAATTAAAACCACAACACATTAGAATTGCCATCCCCTAACTGCTATACTCTACATGGAGAAACAATAAATAATTAAAGCAAGTGCTTTAGCAACCATAGGGTGATACCTTACAAATGTGTGAACTGTTATTGTGATAAGGGACCGTAGCTACTCCTGAGATAGAGCCCCTCGGCTTCCGCTCGAGCAATCTGATCGTGGGAGAGGCCAGCTGAGGGGCTAAGCCACGGCGCAGGGGAGCCGGAGGAAGAGCCAGGACGAATCCACCCGCCTGGTCTTCAATTCAGGGCGCTCTTCTCCCTGCTCCACCTTGAACAAGAATCTGTCGTCTCTTTTTCTCGTGCGTGGCACTGTGGATGTCAACAGCCCTTGCAGTTCTGCTCTAATGGTTTATGCGGTCTTCCTTCTGCCACTAGTTCAACTTTCTGGTGAAGACTTTTTCACTGAGCAGTGAACAAATATCACTGGACACTTACTGCATGCCAGATACTGTGCAAAACACTTTCTCCAAAGTTGTTTTTTTTTTTTTTTAACATCTTTATTGGAGTATAATTGCTTTACAGTGCTGTGTTAGTTTCTGCTTTATAACAAAGTGAATCAGTTATACATATACATATGTTCCCATATCCCCTCCCTCTTGGGTCTCCCTCCCACCCTCCCTATCCCACCCCTCTAGGTGGTCACAGGCACCGAGCTGATCTCCCTGTGCTATGTGGCTGCTTCCCACTAGCTAGCTATTTTACATTTGGTAGTGTATATATGTCCATGCCTCTCTCTCACTCCAAAGTTTTTTCACTGTCTGCACAACAGTGCTATGACACAGAATTATTATTCCTGGTTTATTGTTGAGGTCGGTGTGTTCCAGAGAGTTTAGTGTCAAAGTCTGGTCTCATTGTGCATAACAGAGAATGTGGGGTTCCAAATCTGGTTAATTATTTCTGAGTTGTAGAAATGAAATCTAATTTTGATCTTCAACAGACATATTTGTCTCCCGTGATAAACCATAATGGAAAAGAATATGAAAAAGAATGTATATATAGGTACCACTGAATCACGTCGCTGTACAGCAGAAATTTACACAACATTGTAAATCACCTAGACTTCAATAAAATTTTTTTTAAAAAGCACAATATAAGGATTTAAAATGAAAAATAAACATATTTATCAAAATTATGAATATGGTTACTTTGAATATAAGTGAAATTCTCCCATCTGGGTGCTACTGCAGCTTCTCAGCCTGTAATAGTAGCATTCCCTCCTAAATGTTCCTGGCAAATACCCTTCCAATACCCTTCCCATCTTTGCCTTTAAGAAAATCAACCCCCTTCCAAATTTCTCTTCTTCCCCTTCCACCAGCACAGATCTCCAGAGGTCCTCAAATGCCCACACTTCCTTCTCTGCGCTCCTACAGGCTTTACGTTTTACCTTGGCTGTTGTGCAGATCATTTTTGTGCAAGCAGGCGTCCCTCTCCACAGTGGCCCCGGCCAAAGTGGGGTTCTGCTCTTCCCTCCCCAGCAACGTCAACCACTGGTGGGCTCCTGGCTGCCATGCCATTCTCTGTACCGCCACTCAGACCCAGACTCCTGGATGCAGCGGGCAGGAAACAAGTCCCTTCCTCTATGACATGCTCCCTTGGAAGGCCGCCAACAGACTTTCTTGGGCCCCAAAGAGCAACGCAATCTGGGGTGACAGCTCTTCTGATGACTTAAGAGCTCACTCCTGACTGGGTGGGTTTTGGGGGGGGGGGGCACTGTGATTTGGAGACTCCTCCAGCCCCACTGGTCTTTTGTCGAATCCAGGGCATCGTGCCGTACTTAATCTTTCCTCCTGCCGGGACAAATCTACTGTAGAAAATTCCCTCCATCAGCACCCTCCCTCCACCCAGCTCCATTCTTCCTATCCTTCATCCAGTTCGCCAGTTATTCTCCTGAGAAACTCGCAGCTCCCTTTGAAAACACTGAACGCAATGACAAGGCAGCAGCAGAAGGTGGTTTCCCCAGAGCACAGCCAGGAACCAACCTTTCTTACCTTTCCGAGCAAATGTATTTCTATAATGGACTATAAGTACTTATACTTACCGGGGGGAAAGCAATTAAATATCATCGAGAGTGTGTGTGCTTCCATAGGTTCTTCTAAACCTGGACGAATGTCTGAAGCTCAGCGTCTTATTTTCATCTAGTTTCCGGAGACGAAGCATCATTTACAGCGGTTCTACAATCCAAGATTCGTTTCAATGTCTGAACTTTTTTTTTTTTTTTTTTGTGGTATGCGGGCCTCTCACTGTTGTGGCCTCTCCCATTGCGGAGCACAGGCTCCGGACGCGCAGGCTCAGCGGCCATGGCTCACGGGCCCAGCCGCTCCGCGGCATGTGGGATCTTCCCGGACCGGGGCACGAACCCGTGTCCCCTGCATCGGCAGGCGGACTCTCAACCACTGCGCCACCAGGGAAGCCCCAATGTCTGACCTTTGATGTTGAAAAAGTCGACGTAGCTTCTTAGTATTTGCCAATCATTTGCCATGACATAGAAAGAGCATTCAAATGTATGGAACCTCAAAGAGGGTCTGCTAATTACAAACAATCTAAAAATAGCATATTACTGAGCCATAAAAAAGAATGAAATAATGCCATTTGCAGCAACCTGGATGGACATAGATATTATCATACTGAGTGAAGTAAGCCAGACGAAGACAAATATCCTATGATATCACTTATACGTGGAATCTAAAAAAAAAAAAAAGATTCAATTGAACTTATTTACAAAACAGAAACAGACTCACAGACATAGAAAACAAATTTATGGTTACGAAAGGGGAACCATGGGGGAAGTGATAAATTAGGAGATTGGGATTAACAGATACATGCTACTATATACAAAATAGATAAACAACAGGGACCTACAGTATAGCACAGAGAACGATATTTAATATCCTGTAATAAACCATAATGGAAAAGAATATAAAAAAGAACATATATATGTGTAACTGAATCACTTTGCTGTACACTTGAAACACTGTATAAATCAAATATACTTCAATAAAAAAGTTTTCTAATAATAAAAATAGCTGTTATCTCTCACTTGAAATGGATTATACACTGGTTTATAGTACAAGTGTTTGGTATAGTCTTAAGAAAAAACCCTACTTCTTTGAAAAACTTCATTGTTTAGCAAATCCCATTTAGATGTCATGGGAAAATAACTTTTCTTCTTATATATTTTATTAGGATTTTTAGCTTAATCTTTTTATTAAACTCTAATGTAACACTTAAAAATGTTGTTTAAAATGTCTAGGAACAGTTTGAGCGGAGAAGGATGACAGCATCTAGGAAAGGACACGTGGTGGGTTTGGGAACTCCTTGTGGTAGAAGCTGAACCCAACCCCAAATTTACTCCCACACAACCCAGATGGGAGAAGCTGAAACAACACCAAGCTAAAATGCCCTGTGTCAAGGAAAATGAAAGTTGTGGTGAGGAGTGGGTCTGGGGGCTCTTGGACTAGAGGAAAAAGCAACAAGCTGGAAGAGAAGGCTTTTTAGTCTGGGAGGCCGGTGAGGGCGGGGCGCACGTGCCCAGAAGGGCAGTGGTGATGCTTCCATGTGCTTGGTTGTCCGAGAAACTGGCGAAGTCTGATTTCAGCAAATGACTCATTTCAATTTTAAGTTGTTTATTATCTTGTGCTTGGCTGTAGTTCCACTCAGCAGCCTGTGTTGGTGGCCTTTGGGGGAAGTTGAAGAAAGCAGGACAGGGCCCTTTGTAGAGCAAAACTCAGCAGGAAATGCACCTCAGGCTGCAGAGGAGGGGTAATTCCAGAGAGACAAGACAAATGGGAAAGTAAACCTTCAGGGTGTCCTCTGAAATCTTGAGAGAAGGATGTCCACAACCTGAGGGAAAGGGGTTTTATTGGGGCATTTTATTTTATTTAAATGTTTTATTGTATTAATTTAATTTATTCAATTCGTAATTTATAATTTTAATAAATTAATTTTATTTTAATTTATAAATTAAAACTTATAATTTATGATAAATAACATTAAGTTATTTAAATAAAGGCCTTTTATTTTATGTATTTAAAGACATTTTACTGGGGGTACTGAAGTAACCGCTGAGCCCAGAAGGCTGACAAGCCTGAGGATTTGGGGTACAGACACCCCATAGTAACATGTAGCAATAACCCAAATCAAATGGCAGGCCAAAAATAACTAAAATATTTTAAAATAATTTGTTTTATTACTATAAAAAGTTTAAGTAATCAGGGAATTGATTATTTAGTCATCAGGTGTTTTAATCTCAACTTTATAAAATGTACCAAAGCGAGAGTATTTTTAAGTTGATGAAATCACAGATACATTATTTATTTTGCGTGATTCACAGTTTCTTAATATAAGCTGAAATCAATTATACTTCAATAAAAAAATAAAGTAAAATAAAATTAAAAAAAATACATAAGCTGGGGACTTCGCTGGTGGTCCAGTGGTTAAGACTCTGCGCTTCCACTGCAGGGGGCGTGGGTTGGATCCCTGGTCACAGAACTAAGATCCTGCATGCCATGTGTCATGGCCAAAAAAATAAACAATTTGAAAAAAAAAATACATAAGCTGAAAACCATGCTTACAGCAGCCTGCACTAGAGTTTCTTGTACTTTTATAATTTTGGGGCCATTTCAGGTGAGGAAGGGGAAGCCCTGAGGGTGAGGCCCGAAGGGGTGTATGAAGCAGAGATGGTTTAAACTGTCCCACAGAAGAAGTAAAGGAATGTGTGAGGGGAGCCCAAAAAGGGACAGGGCGGGAGGTGGGGGGAGAGACGTGGGCTAGAGAAGGTGGAAACTGGATAGGGACAAACAGGCTATTAGCTCTGATGCTGCGTAACAAACGACCCCAAAACTTAATGGCTTAAAGCAACAACTATTTAGTATCTTGCTGTTTCTGTGGTCAGGAACCTGGGAGCTGCCTGGCTGGGTGCCTCTGGTTCAAGGTCTCCCAGGAGGTTGCCATGAAGGTGTCAGCTGAGGCTGAGGTCTCAGGTGAAGACTTGGTGTTAAGAGTACGGTTGAGGGCAGGATTTGGTTCCTCAAGGGCTCCGAGGCCGTGTTTGTTGCCTCTTCACGTGGCAGTTGGCTCTTTCCAGATGGACCACAAGACAGAGGGAGCACCCAAGACAGGGACCACAGTCACTGTGCCACCCACTCTTATAGGCGACATCCCATCCCTCTGCCACATTCTATCTGCTAGAAACGGGTCACTAAGCCCAGCCACCCTGAAGGGTAGGGCACTCCACAAGGGTACGAATACCAAGGGCTGGGAGACTGACTCACCACTGAAGAGGTGGGGTGAGGTGGGTGTGGGAGGGCAGGGGTTGGTGGGTAGAGTTGAAAGTTATCCAGACTTGGATATTTGCTTGTCTCACTCTTTCATTCCTGTATTTTCTGGGGCCTTTTGGAGCCTTCCACTTTTAGTGACCGGGATCCTATCAGTCCTGTTAGACCACTAGTATTCTGGAACCTGCCATTTAGAAACGCTAGCAAATATCACTCATGTTTTTCTAAAGCAAGCATCAATTCTTGTACATTTTAATTTAAAATTTTTTAATTTTATTGGAGTATAGTTGATTTACAATGTTGTGTTAGTTTCAGGTGTACAGCTAAAGTAATTTTTTAAGAGCTATAAAAAGTAGGTTGTTACTATTGACCAACTAAGTAATCAACTCCTAAATAACTCCAAATACACACTAAAAGTTATTTAATTCTAATAAGGAAGGAACCTACCCCAATATATACATACATGCATGTATTTATGTCTAAAACCATTTGCTCATCTATTTAAGCAATATTTTTCTTCCTTAACTGTATATTTTAAAAATTCCTTCTGATCTTCTTCAAAATTTACACTAGACTTTAAAATTGAAAAGCATTCTTCTGATTCCTGCCTTGTTCCAGGACTTGACGGATTGCATTTTTATCTGCCAATGCTTATCATCCATTCCTAGGCAGCCTCCATCAGTGATCTATCTTGGTCTCTTTAACTGTCATGTCACAGAGTCACATTACAACAGACTCTTGGTAATCTGAAAAATACCAAGATGCTCCTAGATAACTAAAACTCCTGGTGAGTAGAAGTCCCTGCATCTGCCAGACAAGCCCTGCAGGAAAAAACAGGGTGGAGCCCACGTGGACGGGAAGGGTGTTTAAAGCACAGGGTGCCCACCCTGCTACGGGATGTTCTGTGATTTTTGTCCTCCTTTTTTTGCGGTTTTGCATGATCCGAAATAAGTTAAAATGTACAAGAGAGGGTTTCACACGTGAGAACCATGATATGACAGCACGTCATAGAGAAACGAACAAAGAGGAAAAGTAAAAGTCCTGCAACTCCCAACACGTGGGCAAGATGCTGCTTACCCGTTGGTGTGCTTATCTTGCAGCACAGACGCTTGTTCTTCTTAAACTGATGTTTGTGGTCCAGAGAGGAACTGCTGTTCCTTCTCTTCCACTCCCCGCCCCCCCCCAACCCCGACCCCGAACTCGCTCAGGTCACCCTCAGACATCCTCCTCCATCCGCCAGAGCGTGGTGTTGGAGGACAGACCTGGCCTCTGTCTCAGACGGGAGAGATGCCCGTCCCATCTGAGCCCAAAGGGGCGGGATGGATGCTCCCCGGTGAGCGCGGGCGCCAGCAGATGCCCAAGTGCAAGTTCAGGGCGGCGCGTCCTTGCACTGCTCCTCCAGAGCGGGCTTCCTACGCAGGGCATCCCAAACGCCCCGTTCCCTGGAGAGGGTCCTAAAGGAGTTCCATCCTCAGTGTTGGGCTTTGTCTTCTTGTCCTTAACCAAGCTCAGAGCCGGCTTCCCTTCCGCAGGCATTTCTGAGCCACGTTCAGGCAGACAAGGGGAGGGGGCGCCCCCAGCCTCCCCCCCCAATTAAACCTGCAGAAGGACCCTCACTGAGAATGCCTTAGGTTTGCTTATGAGGATACTGTCAAAGAAGTTTGCTTACAATGATAACTAATAGTTTTAAGAACTGAGACAATCACACCCGAAACTAACACAACATTGTAAATCAACTATACTTCAATTAAAAAAAGAACTGAGATAATTTACCAGATGATCAAGAGTTCAAGACATTATTTAACGTCAGAATATAAAACATAAGCTTTTAGGTTGAAATACAAGATTCGAATTCCTTAAAATATAGATGTCAAAAGTTTACTGCTCATTATACTTATAAAAAATTATCCGGGCTTCCCTGGTGGCGCAGTGGTTGAGAGTCCGCCTGCCGATGCAGGGGACACGGGTTCGTGCCCCGGTCCGGGAGGATCCCACATGCCGCGGAGCGGCTGGGCCCGTGAGCCATGGCTGCTGAGCCTGCGCGTCCGGAGCCTGTGCTCCGCAACGGGAGAGGCCACAACAGTGAGAGGCCCGTGTACCGCAAAAAACAAAACCACCAAACAAAAACAAACAAAGAAACAAAATATTATCCATCACGAATTTTCACAGAAAGAAAATACAACAGTTTTCTAATGTAACTTTTTTTTAAATGATAGGGATTTCTGAAAAAACCACTGTCAAGAAAGATAAAGTAACATCAATTTGTCATATCTCAATGGAGTCTACATTCAACACAGATTAGCTTTAAAAAACAAAAAACAAGAAGGCACAGCTGGACCTGTTAAGCTTTTTGTTTCTGTGTTTTCTTTCACTACACACAAAAGTCTCGGGCATTTTTGATTTCCTGAAAGCACCACAATAAATAGCTTTGAAAATCGCTGAGATGATGTAAGAAAGAAGCTTGAAAATGTATAGATAATATCGAGATTCAGAGAGATTGATTAAAGAATGGAATGCAGACCAAGTGATTTTAAACAGTCACTAAATTTGATCCCAACTTAGGATTTTCAGTCAACTTTCCTTGAAGGTATTTATTCTTTAGAATGTTTTGAATTTTTATGATTCTTTGGGAATACTGGTCACCTGTTCTCAATTTTTTATATTAGGTCAGGATCTACTTAAAAATGAGTTAAAAGCCACATGAATTTTGTGTCTGTCTGGAAAATAGGGTCTGACTTCCACAGATGCCCTGGAGATCGCAAATATATACTGCATTACAGCCCTGTTATTTTAGCTGTCACAGAAGAGACAAAAGTAGATTTAACGTTGGAGAAATCTTGGTAGGAAATGTGCATTGGGGTATAGGCTACTTTTGACTCCTAGGATTAAAGTTTCTTGGTGAAAGAAGACAGTCTTTTGATAACACATCAATTAATGTAGACGTTATTTTAAAAATTGTGCCTTGCTGAAAGATGTCCCTTGGTATCAGCACATCAGCTTTTTTTGACTCAGCTGGGAAGGCAGTGAAAATAAAGTTAACAGTGGCATTAATCAAGCCTATTTTTTTTTAAACCTCTCTTAATTTTGACAGCATCTGGATTTCATTCTTCTTACTGGGTTAGCGCTACCATTGCTCTGTTTTATGTTTTGACCATCTGTGCTTACTGGTAACCCCGGCAGGCTTGAGAAGTGGCAGACAGGTGTGACTACCTAACTTAAGTGTTGGCCTGGTGAGTGGGAGAGAGAAGTGATCGCATTTTTAATAGATAAAATATGTTTGCAATTCATGGTAGCGTGAGGACAATAATCAGAACAAAGATGGGTGGTGAAAAGAGACATGTGAGTTAGGAGCAAGGATCACTGTGTATAAGTCATTGAAACCTCCAGCCTAGACTCAGCCTTAAGATCACATAAGTATAAATTTACTGTTTAAAATCTTAAAGAGGCTTCCAAGAAAATGCTCTTCTTTGAATTTTCTTGCAGAAACATAAAACCAACTGGCTGTATAACAGGGTAGCAAGAGTTTTAGTAAATGTAGCTTGAATTATGTTCAGATGAATGCAAAGTGCTATGTTTTCTGGAAGAGGCTTTTTTTTTTTTTTTTTTTTTTTTTTGCTTGAAACTGTTAGATTTGAGATGGGCTTTTGCGGGGGGGAGCCTTGTCCTTGCACATCTAATACCAGTAGACTATAAGCTGCTCAAAAAAAAAAGATTACCTCTACCATTTCCCTGCTTCCCCCCCAGGGTACACAACAGGGGCTAAGAAATATTGTTGCCCGAATGACTAAAGTGTCACATTCAAAAGCACTTTCATTACCAAATGCAGAGGAGAGACCACTTACACCGTGGCTATTTCCAAAATCTACTGCTGCTAATTAATGAAATCTTATCTGCCATGAGATGTAACATCTATTTAGAATGATGGAACGAGAATATCTTTCTTTTATTGTCATTTTTATTCCACCATTTGCTTGTTTCCATAACAGCAAGGACATCGGCCTTGGATTCATTACTCAGGTTTTTCTCCCAGCCAAGCAAAGCCCTAGGCAGTGTCGGCAGAGGTGTGTTAAGCCCTGGCCCCCCCCGCTGTGTGCCAGAAGACAGCAGACCACCGAGCGCTTCTCGACATGTCTTTGCGGCCTCTTCCTCGCTACTTCATTGCTGTTTGATATGTACTGAGTGTGTCAGCTCCATCCTTTCATTTCCTGTCTTAGGGGCGGCGCTTTGCCGGGAGCTTCCTCACCCTTCCTCCTCCTTCCCTGCTCCACCCCCTCTAACAACCTGCCACCCAGCTCACCCCCCAATCAGGATGTTAAAGCCTCCCTGGCCTCCACCTGAGTTCCCAGCGTTCCCCCCAAAGACTGAAAATGACTCAGGTGGAGGGAGATAGGCAAAAGAGAGGAGGAATCCGGGGCAAACATCCTGACTAGGTGAGTCCACTGGAGAGAAAGGCGTGGGCAGGGGGTGCAGACTCGGGGCATCACCTTTACCCCCTTTACCAGGAGGAACTCCGGGAGGGGCCAGGGACACAGACTGAAGGCAGAAGCCTCCCAGGGGAGTACGCGCAAACACAAACGTACATACATGCACACATGCACAGACATACATACGCACACATGTACACGAATACGCATACATGTGTAAACACGCGTACATACACACATATGCATACACACATACATAGGCACACACATGAAAACACATACAGGCACACGCGCAGACATAAACATACACATATGCACACATGCATACACATGCGTGTGCACATGCACACACGTATACATACACACACATCTTTTGCACATAATAAAGGATCTATCTACCCAGTGCCACAGACTGTAACTACGCATTTGTATGGGTAAAGCAGACTGAAAATGGAGAGAAGGTTGGGGCTTAGGACTGGGCTCCTCCACTTTCTAAACGTGTAACCTTGCAGATGTAAGCCTCGACCTTCCTTTGGTGTGGGTTGGGTGATGTTGCCGTCCGTCCCCACAGGGTTGTCATGAGGATCATTTGTTTTTTAACTACTGGAGTGAAGGTACCAAGTCCATGCAGAACGGCAGAACTGCGTGGCTGCCCAAACATTTTGTTGGTCATTCTGTGGTGTTAAGTGTTATCTGCTGTACGCTTCCTCTTTAAAAAATACAAACAGACATGGATGGATCATTAATATATCGATTTCTGAGTTCGTAATAGCACCTAGAAGGACACAAGGATGGCCAGGACCCGGGACCCAGCACTTCGCATCCGTGGGTTCACCTGGCCCACACGTCCCCCTTCAGGTCCCCTCCAAGGATCTAGCAGGGTTCCCGAAAGCTCCAGGTGTGCTTTGTTTCTGAGTTCCTCTCCACTCCCCACCGCTTAGAGCCATTCCTGGGAGACCTGGACAGGCTCTCCCTGCCCCGGGGTCGTTCTCAACAGACTAAAGCCGTGCATGGTACAGGAGCAAAGCCAGCAGACATTTCCCGCCAGCCCTCCCTTCCCGCCTTCCTCTTTTCTTTCTTTTCTTTGATTTGAAACAGATCCATACTGTAGCCATTCTTATTCCAGTTTATCACCATGTCCGCTCAACTCCTTCTCTAAAATTCGTACAATAATGATCCTCTCTCTTACTCCCATCCCTCCCCCATCTCACAGGGATGCAGAAATGCAGCCCTAACTCCTAACGATCCCGAGACCCCAGGGATCCTGCTTCCAGGCTCCACAAGCCCGTCTGGCTGGCACTGTCCCCTCACTCCAGACCACAAGCAGCCTATTCCTCTTCTGCTGACACCCCTCTCTCTCCAGTCCACTTCCCCACACACAGACGCCTTCTTCCCTAACCTGCCAGCATGCACTGCGAACAGAAAGCAGCGTGTTTGACATTCTTTACTGAAAGGTAGGCAGTTACAGAGGGACCTTACACACATCGTGGGAAACCACTGGAGACTTGGGTTCTGAAAACCTGGTATGTGGAGCACAGAGGCCGCCCACTTCTCAGCGCTGCGTCCTGAGCGCAGCGCCTCTGTCCTTGTCCAGCTGAGTTGCTGAATCCCCAGACCCTCCTGGCTTCTCGCTGGAGGCCCTGCCGTCTTTCCTGGTCTGGTTCCCTGGCCCCTCCCACCCTGCCCTCATCACTCCTCCAGAAAACGCTTCACACCATAATAATCTCTACAGCAGCTGCTCTGCCAGCAATGGAGTCAGCATTTTTAATCCTTCGAGATGATACTGGACACCCTGCACCAACCATCGCGATTTAACTTCTTCCCCAAGTCCAAGGCTTCCCCAAGAAAATCTGCGGGACTGAAAAGGCCTATCGAAGCCTCTCCCACCCCACAGAGTTTGAGTTTGCCGGATGGCCACATTTAAAGCCATCAGAAGCGTGGGGCTCTGGGGTCAAAGCATCTGAATGCTTTCCTATTTCAGGAGCAATCCCCTTCGACCTCCTTGAGGAAGGGCGCATCACCAGGAGTTCATGAAGGATTCAGTTGGGAGAAAAGCATTAGAGCCCCGAGGCACGTGTGCTGGCAGGAGGAATGACAAGACGTGGGGTGTCCGTGATGTTTGGTGGTACCACCTGACTCCTTCCCTTCTTCCCTTTGAGGACTTCCAAAGGCCACGCGAAACTGAACCATATGAAGAAACCTCAGCAGCCAGAAGCTTTCGTCCTTGTAGTTTCTGTTGCCACAAGCAATAAAAACAATTCTCGAAGGGTAAGGTTTATACGGTAGGCGTCAGTGTCAATTGTGTTCTGACCAGATTCAGAAGTTCAGGTGGGTACCCGGGAAGGACGGGTCTCTCCCTTCCTGAGCACCGTGCATTTTTCAAGCCAAGGATAAAGAAAGCTTGCTCTGCAGAGGCTAGCTTCCAGCTCCTGATGTGAGTTTATGCCACTGACAGTGACCAATACACTGCTCACACCTGTGTCACAGGGAGGGCCCGCTCGTGTCAGCTTAGATCTCTCCAGCTCACAGAGATAACCCATGTTCCAGCACCTCCCCCTCCCCCTCCCTCATTTCCTTTTTCCCTCCCAGAGGTATGTTGTATTTCATTGTAAAGCACTTAGAGACTGCAGCAATATGCACCGTATAAATAATAAATGGAATGCGATAGAACTGGAACAGTTGAATTTCCACGGTGATCTGATGTCTGGCTTTTCTAGGGAATCCAATCAACAAGACTGAAGACTGGCTGCAGGATCGTGGGGAATATAGTGAAGACATCTGAAGTAGAATGTCGCCAGCACTCCAGAAGCTCCTTCTGTCCCCTTCCATTCACTGCCCTGCTTCCAAGCGTAACCAATGCCCTGACTTGTAGCATCAAAGATAAGTTTTGGACCAGTCCCTCCCATCAGGAAACTTCCACAAGCCTCTTGGATAGCCTCATCCACCAGAGGGCAGACAGCAGAAGCAAGAAGAACGACAATCCTGCAGCCTGTGGAACAAAAACCACATTCACAGAAAGATAGACAAGATGAAAAGGCAAAGGGCTATGTACCAGATGAAGGAACAGATAAAACCCCAGAAAAACAACTAAATGAAGTGGAGATAGGCAACCTTCCAGAAAAGGAATTCAGAATAATGATAGTGAAGATGATCCAGGACCTCGGAAAAAGAATGGAGGCAAAGATTGAGAAGATGCAAGAAATGTTTAACAAAGACCTAGAAGAATTAAAGAACAAACAGAGGTGAACAATACAATAACTGAAATGAAAACTACACTAGAAGGAATCAATGGCAGAATAACTGAGGCAGAAGAACGGATAAGTGACCTGGAAGACAGAATGGTGGGATTCACTGCTGTGGAACAGAATAAAGAAAAAAGAATGAAAAGAAATGAAGACAGCCTAAGAGACCTCTGGGACAGCATTAAATGCAACAACATTCGCATTATAGGGGTCCCAGAGGAGAAGAGAGAGAGAGAAAGGACCAGAGAAAATATTTGAAGAGATTAGACTCGAAAACTTCCCTAACATGGGAAAGGAAATAGCCACCCAAGTCCAGGAAGCACAGAGAGTCCCATACAGGATAAAGCCAAGGAGAAACATGCCGAGACACATAGCAATCAAACTGGCAAAACTTAAAGACAAAGAAAAATAATTGAAAGCAGCAAGGGAAAAACGACAAACAACATACAAGGGAACTCCCATAAGGTGAACAGCTCATTTCTCAGCAGAAACTCTACAAGCCACAAGGGAGTGTCATGATATACTTAAAGTGATGAAAGGGAGGAACCTACAACCAAGATTACTCTACCCGGCAAGGATCTCATTCAGATTCGATGGAGAAATCAAAAGCTTTACAGACAAGCAAAAGCTAAGAGAATTCAGCACCACCAAACCAGCTCTACAACAAATGCTAAAGGAACTTCTCTAAGCGGGAAACACAAGAGAAGAAGAGGACCTACAAAAACAAACCCAAAACAATTAAGAAAATGGTCATAGGAACACACATATCGATAATTACCTTAAACGTGAATGGATTAAATGCTCCAACCAAAAGACAGGCTTGCTGAATGGATACAAAAACAAGACCCATATATATGCTGTCTACAAGAGACCCATTACAGACCTAGGGACACATACAGACTGAACGTGAGGGGATGGAAAAAGATATTCCATGCAAATGGAAATCAAAAGAAAGCTGGAGTAGCAATACTCATATCAGATAAAATAGACTTTAAGATAAAGAAGTTTACAAGAGACAGGGAAGGACACTATGTAATGATCAAGGGATCAAACCAAGAAGAAGATATAACAATTATACATATATATGCACCTAACATACGAGCATCTCAATACATAAGGCAACTGCTAACAGCTCTAAAAGAGGAAATCGACAGTAACACAGTAATAGTGGGGGACTTTAACACCTCACTTACACCAATGGACAGATCATCCAAAAAGAAAATTAATAAGGAAACACAAGCTTTAAATGACACAATAGACCAGATAGATTTAATTGATATTTATAGGACATTCCATCCAAAAACAGCAGATTCCACTTTCTTCTCAATTGCACACAGAACATTCTCCAGGATAGATCACATCTTGGGTCACAAATCAAGCCTCAGTAAATTTAAGAAAATTGAAATCATATCAAGCATTTTTTCTGACCACAACGCTATGAGATTACAAATCAATAACAGGGGAAAAAAAACGTAAAAAACACAAACACATGGAGGCTAAACAGTACATTACTAAATAACCAAGAGATCATTGAAGAAATCAAAGAGGAAATCAAAAAATACCTAGAGACAAATGACAATGAAAACACGACAATCCAAAACCTATGGGATGCAGCAAAAGCAGTTCTAAGCGGGAAGTTTATAGCTATACAAGCCTACCTCAAGAAACAAGAAAAATCTCAAATAAACAATCTAACCTTACACCTAAAGGAACTAGAGGAAGAAGAACAAACAAAACCCAAAGTTAGCAGAAGGAAAGAAAGCATAAAGATCAGAGCAGAAATAAATGAAATAGAAACAAAGAAAACAATAGCAAAGATCAATATAAATAAAAGCTGGTTCTTTGAGAAGATAAACAAAATTGATAAACCATTAGCCAGACTGAAAAAGAGGGAGAAGACTCAAATCAGTAAAATTAGAAATGAAAAAGGAGAAGTTACAACAGACACTGCAGAAATACAAAGGATCATGAGAGATTACTACAAGCAACTGTATGCCAATAAAATGGACAACCTGGAAGAAATGGACAAATTCTTAGAAATGCACAACCTTCCGAGACTGAACCAGGAAGAAATAGAAAATATGAACAAACCAATCACAAGTAATGAAATTGAAACTGTGATTAAAAATCTTCCAACAAACAAAAGTCCAGGACCAGATGGCTTCACAGGTGAATAGTATCAAACATTTAGAGAACAGCTAACACCCATCCTTCTCAAACTCTTCCAAAAAATTGCAGAGGGAGGAAAACTCCCAAACTCATTCTATGAGGCCACCATCACCCTGATACCAAAACCAGACAAAGATACTGCAAAAAAGAAAATTACAGACCAATATCACTGATGAATACAGATGTAAAAATCCTCAACAAAATACTACAAAACAGAATCCAACAACACATTAAAAGGATCATACACCATGATCAAGTGGGATTTATCCCAGGGATGCAAGGATTCTTCAATATATGCAAATCAATCAATGTGATACACCATATTAACAAATTGAAGAATAAAAACCATATGATCATCTCAACAGATGCAGAAAAAGCTTTTGACAAAATTCAACACCCATTTATGATAAAAACTCTCTAGAAAGTGGGCATAGAGGGAACCTATTTCAACGCAATAAAGGCCATATACGACAAACCCACAGCGAACATCATTCTCAACGGTGAAAAACTGAAAGCATTTCCTCTAAGATCAGGAACAAGACAAGGATGTCCACTCTCACCACTATTATTCAACATAGTTTTGGAAGTCCTAGCCACGGCAATCAAAGAAGAAAAAGAAATAAAAGGAATACAAATTGCAAAAGAAGAAGTAAAACTGTCACTGTTTGCAGATGACGTGATACTATACATAGAGAATCCTAAAGATGCTACCAGAAAACTACTAGAGCTAATCAATGAATTTGGTAAAGTTGCAGGATACAAAATTAATGCACTGAAGTCTCTTGCATTCCTATACACTAATGATGAAAAATCTGAAAGAGAAATTAAGGAAACACTCCCATTTACCATTGCAACAAAAAGAATAAAATACCTAGGAATAAACCTACCTAGGAAGACAAAAGACCTGTATGGAGAAAACTAAAAGACACTGATGAAAGAAATTAAAGATGATACCAACAGATGGAGAGATATACCATGTTCTTGGATTGGAAGAATCAACATTGTGAAAATGACTATACTACCCAAAGCAATCTACAGATTCAATGCAATCCCTATCAAATTACCAATGGCATTTTTTACAGAACTAGAACAAAAAATCTTAAAATTTGTATGGAGACACAAAAGACCCTGGATAGCCAAAGCAGTCTTGAGGGAAAAAAAACGGAGCTGGAGGAATCAGACTCCCTGACTTCAGACTATACTACAAAGCTACAGTAATCAAGACAATATGGTACTGGCACAAAAACAGAAATATAGATCAATGGAACAGGATAGAAAGCCCAGAGATAAACCCACACACCTATGGTCAGCTAATCTATGACAAAGGAGGCAAAGATATACAATGGAGAAAAGACAGTCTCTTCAATAAGTGGTGCTGGGAAAACTGGCCAGCTACATGTAAAAGAATGAAATTAGAACACTCCCTAACACCATACACAAAAATAAACTCAAAATGGATTTGAGACCCAAATGTAAGAAAGACCAGACACTATAAAACTCTTAAAGGAAAACATAGGAAGAACACTCTTTGACATAAATCACAGCAAGATCCTTTTTGATCCATCTCCTATAGTAATGGAAATAAAAACAAAAATAAACAAATGCGACCTAATGAAACTTAAAAGGTTTTGCACAGCAAAGGAAACTATAAACAAGACGAAAAGACAACCCTCAGAATGGGAGAAAATATTTGCAGATGAATCAACTGACAAAGAATTAATCTCCAAAATATATAAGCAGCTCATGCAGCTCAATATTAAAAAAACAAACAACCCAATCCAAAAATGGGCAAAAGGCCTAAATAGACATTTCTCCAAAGAAGACATACAGATGGCCAAAAGGCACATGAAAAGCTGCTCTACATCACTAATGATTAGAGAAATGCAAATCAAAACTACAATGAGGTATCACCTCACAACTGTTAGAATGGGCATCATCAGAAAATCTACAAACAACAAATGCTGGAGAGGGTGTGGAGAAAAGGGAACCCTCTTGCACTGTTGGTGGGAATGTAGATTGATACAGCCACTATGGAGAACAGTATGGAGGTTCCTTAAAAACTAAACATAGAGCTACCAGCAATCCCACTCTTGGTCATATACCCAGAGAAAACCATAATTCAAAAAGACACATGCCCCCCAATGTTCATTCTGGCGCTATTTACAATAGCCAGGTCATGGAAGCAACCTAAATGCCCATCGACAGACAAATGGATAAAGAAGATGTGGCACATATATACAATGAAATACTACTCAGCCATAAAAAGGAATGAAATTGGGTCATTTGTAGAGCCGTGGATGCATCTAGAGACTGTCATACAGAGTGAAGTAAGTCAGAAAGAGAAAAACAAATATCGTATATTAACGCATATATGTGGAACCTAGAAAACGGTACAGATGAACCGGTTTGCAGAGTAGAAATTGAGACACAGTAGTAGAGAAAAAAACATACGGACACCAAGGGGGGAACACGGGGGGCGGGTGGTGGTGTGATGAATTGGGAGATTGGGATTGACATGTATACACTGATGTGTGTAAAATGGATGACTAATAAGAAAATAAATAAATAAATAAATGAAAAAGAACTAGAACAGTCTTGGGCACCCTGACTTTGGCTCCCATCCCAAAGCAGACAGGTTTAGGCGTGTAAAAGCTGCTTCTTTGACAAGGCTAGTATTCTTTTCCCTCCCTTTCTTAAAACCGTCATTTCATTTGCTCATTGGGATGAATGTCCCTGCATATGAAATATAAGGAATAAAGGCAGAGATGGGAGGGCAGGGGGAAAAGGCAAGGAATATAACAGGATAGAAGTAAATAAAGCCAACAGTAAACAGACACCTATTTACCAGGCATTGTGCAAGGTGATGAAGGGATACACAGGTATCGAGGTCTGAGACACAGGCTCCATTTCCAAGGGGCATGTGTAGCCTTGTGTACAGTCATCACACAGCAACTTGATAAACGCTAGGAGGCAGATGCTGTTACAGGAGACAAGTCCATTTCAGTTGGGGAGATAAGCCTGGAAAGACTTCCTACATGGGTCTTAAGTAGGATTGTAGAGATCTGAGGAACAAGCATTGGATGGAGAAACCATGAGGAAAAGCAGATGTATAGAAGCAGCAAAGGAACAGGTGGGCTCGGGGATCCACCGTGGGTGGGATAAAGAAGGCTGAGCCCAGCCTGGAGAGGAAAGAAAGAAAGGAATTCATGCCCGTCCAGGAGGCCCTGCATTCCAGGTCCTTGATGAATTCTCATCTAATCTTCTACAGAGCCTTGTAAAACAGATACTATTCTTCTCACTGTACAGATGAGTAAATTGCAAGGTTAAGTATTAGCACAGGGGTGGGACGTGAATCTGGGTCCTCTGAGTCTGTGGCCTGTGCTCCTTTGGGGATTCCACGGTCCCTGTGTCCTTTCTGTTGCCTCGGAACCAGGTCTCAGGATTTGGAATTTATCTATGGACAGTTGGAGCCATTGAAGGTTTTTTCAACAAGGGAGAAATACAGTAATCAGAAAAGACAGAATAACCTTTAGGGTGTTCAGTTCTTAGGTTTATCAAAGGGCCTCCAGAGAAAAGTTTTCAGACGGGGCCGTGAGCAGGCAAGGGGCAGTGTTCTCATTTCTTAACTGCCCTTTACCACATCTGATAACTGATAATCTCATAAAAGATTTTACATCATTCTCTAATAATCTGAAATTAATCTGAGTTTTAAAATAATCTGATGTGTACAGCAGCTGAGGTGACATTTTCCTCCCTCTTATTTGGCTTCCAAAAGATTAATCACATCAGAGACACCTATTCCAAACTTAGTGCAAATGAAAATCACTGAAACATTCAGTGCTGGAGCACTTGTGCTTGGCTGAGGGTAGAGAAACTAGGAGAATCATTTAGAAAAGCAATTTGAAATTACAGACCTAGTCCTGAAAATGTTCATTTTTGGAAACTCAGATTAAGATGCTACTTCAGGGACTTCCCTGGTGGTCCAGCGGTAAAGAATCTGCCTTCCAATGCAGGGGACATGTGTTCAATCCCTGGGAACTAAGATCCCACATGCCGCGGGACAACTCAACCCGTGCACTGCAACTAGAGAGAAGCCCACGCACCTCAACTAGAGAAGCCCACAACAAAGGGCCTACACACCACAAGGAAGACCCAGCACAGCCAAAATAATAATAAAACAGAAATAAATAATAAATTTTAAAAAGATGCTACTTCAATTGAAGCAAACTGTGTGTTAATATTAAAATGAAAGATACCAGCGCCATGTCAGAATATGGAAATATTTATGACGCAATGTTATATGGAAAAAAGCTGAGTATTATAATTTTTAAGTAACTAGTAATTAGTTTTTTAAGTAACTAGTTCAATTAGTAAGTATAGGAGAATAATATGGAAAGGGTCATTGTATTGCCTTGGGCTTTTTTTCTTTATAACTCTTGTTTTGTTGTTTTGCACACACCTTCTAATGGTATTATTTTCTAAATGTCATGGTTGTAGCCACAGGCAACTAGGGTGAAAGGGACAGAAAACCAGACTGGTTGCTAAGAGTGTCGTGTCAAACCACAATCAGCGCTTCTTCTGCTAAGAACAAGCAAAAGAAATACAGTTTCTGTTTGTTTTGTTTTGTCTTTGATCCTTGTTTATATTGTTAAACCAGAAATGTCTGGTATTGAATGAAGGAAAGGTATAGAACTTCTTTTTATTTATTTTTATTTTTTAGAACTTCTTTTTAAAAATGTATGCCTCATATTTATAAACAGGAAAACATGTACTTTACATTTTTTTTCAACGGTGTATATCTTCTTCTTTCTGAATAGGCTTAAGGGCAGCTCTGCCTAAACTTAGAGAAAAGGGTAAGAACTTTAAACTCTCTTTCAGGCATGTGATTCTATGACTATCATCGCAGAACCAGAGCTATTACAGGATAAAGAAAACAAACAGCTATAAAGAAAATAGTGAAAACATGGCTAAGAGTGGCTTATTTCTGGTTAAAAGCATAATTATAACAAAGAGGATAGTATACTTTTTCATTTTAACTGGCACATTTATGAAAAAACAATGGCATAAGAATGACTGAATAACTTGAACAGTGTTTTACAAAGCACGCTCCTACCCATTATCTTTATAGTTTTATGTAAAGTAAAATACTGACCCACAAATGGCTAATAACACCTTTAATTTGCCTTCCCAATTTGATTTTAGAATAGTGATTATAATGACTATATGGCAGTTTTTAAAAAATCTAAGTGTAAATGTCATTGTGATGGATGCTCTATAGCTTAATACATCTTTTAAAAATTTATTTTATTGGAGTCTAGTTGATTTACAATGTTGTGTTAATTTCTGCTGCACTGCCAAGTGATTCAATTATGTGTGTGTGTGTGCGTGTGTGCGTGTGTGTGTGTGTATACATACATTCTTTTTCATATTCTTTCTATTATGGTTTATCACAGGATACTGGACATAGTTCCCTGTGCTATACAGTAGGACCTTGTTGTTTATCCACTCTATATGTAATAGTTTGCATCTGCTAATCCCAGACTCCAATCCATCCCTCCCTCACCCCCTCCCCCTTGGCAACCACAAGTCTGTTCTCTATGTCTGTGAGTCTGTTTCTGTTTTGTAGATAAGTTCATTTGTGTCATAGTTTAGATTCCACACGTAAGTGATGTCATATGGTATTTGTCTTTCTCTGTCTGACTTACTTCACTTAGTATGATCATCTCTAGGTCTATCCATGTTGCTACAAATGTATAGCCTAATACATCTTGAACATAGACCTAATCTGTGAGAGTTTATGTTCTGAAAGGGGTAACATGAATGTAGACATAGATCCTCGGACAGCTCAGCACAAGGAGAACAGAGAGAAAAGACAATGGCAGGGGTAAGAGAACCGCCAGTAGATACACATTATGAGTCTGTACAATACACAATACAGGGTGACACTTCCCTGGACACTGGAATCCTCTAAGAGTCTGAGGGCCAAGTCTATTCTTTGTCACAGATCCCAGACAGCAAGCTTTCCTGAGGCTCCATATCCTAAAGAATGACTGTGAATCTAGGCGTGATAAAATATGGGGTCAAATCAAACTGTGAAGGTTGTTAAGAGTTGATTTTAAAAGGCAGGTGAGTTTTGTGAAGGCATCCGTGGGGAGATAACGTCAGAGCTGGAAGGGGCGACCATCACAGGGTTCACTGAGGAGACAGAGCTGACGGCTTCCAGAAGATGGGGTGGGGACTGGAGGGGCAGCGTCCCTCCCCACGGGAGGTGTGCAAGTGCCTGACTGTAGGGGCCGACCTCCGCCTTTGGGATGCGAGGCAGCACAGGCACCAAGCATGAGCATCCTCTCCAGTCGTTTCGAGGCCCATGCAGAACCAAGGTGGGGTTCAGGGGCCCCCCCAGGCGTGCAGGGCACGGCACAGTGAACCCTGCCAGGCCTGACTGTTGCACAGGGCGCCAGGCCCTGGGCGGGCCAAGCTAATGTCCAGGAGGAATCGAGTACGTTCCGAAGCTGCCGTAAAAGGGATTAACACAGACTTCCAACTTTGCCAGCCAGGTCAGAGAGGGAAATGGACTTGGGCTGGACCTTCAGGGAGGAGTCCGGTGTCAGGGTGGGACAAAGACGGACAGAGCCAGAACCCAAAGCCCAGGGTTTAGAGCCAGACACCAAACAGGGAAGAGATTATGCCCCAGACGCTGGGGGAAAACAATGGCAGCTTGAACAAGGAAGAGCGGCTAAGAAAACGTAGACCAGGAAGACAAGCATTTTCTGAACAGTTGTGTCTGGACGGGGCTGTTAACAGTTCCAAACCTGAGGGACTCTGGGGCGGCAGGTGCAGGTTATCCTGTGGTTACATCCCGCGCAAAGCAAACCAACTAACGTAAGCTTTAGCCGTGAGATGCCTTGGCCGGATGTAAGTCCTGCCCCCAAATTTCCCCCCGTGGAGTAGTATTAAGTACATGTAAGGTATCTGAGTACGCTGACAACACAGGACAAGCTGGGGGGAAAGGCATGCAGCCGGAGAACCACAGACCAGAGGCAGGGCCGGGGAGTTTGGTCTCTGCTGGGCGGGTCCCACCACCGCCCAAGCCCCAGGCCCGAGCGGCTCTGCCCCTTCCCCTCCAGACCCTCAGGCCCGACTTGCCTCACCCTGACACTGGGGCCACGGCTGGCCCTAGGCTGGATCCCGAGACGCCCGTTCATGGTGGGCAGGGAGAGATGTGGGTCCTCCGTGCATCCTTTGAACAGGATGACAGGCTTGTAAGAGAACTGAACGCTTAAAAGACTGAGCACGAACACCAGGAGCCCCATGGAAACTGAGGCCTTCCCTCTGGGAAATGGTGACTGTCTATGACTGACGGGGGGAGCATGGCAGCATGGAGACCAGGGGACCCAACGTCAGCAGACACGCGACGGCACAGAGGCTGGCATGACCAGAGAGCCCAGCAACAGTGGGGAAGCACAGAACGCATCAGCAGGGGCACCGGGGCAGTACCCACGCAGGTGTATGTGCAGAAAGTAGGACCACAGCTGCCTGCCAAGGAGAGACGGGGCCACCCAGCGGTCCTGCCAGAGCAGAGAAACAGGCGCGGTGGCTGCAGTGCGAGGAACGGCAAACACGATGCTATTTTATTACCTTTGCAGTAGTTATCCCTTGATTGTCCCCTGCCGGGCTGCTCTGGCCTAGAAAGCTTGGGTTACACGGATTTGAAACCAAGATAATAGGCTTTAGTTGCAAAAGCAATTTCAATTGTTATATTTTTTCTTATTAATAATGTCACTGTTTTTTTAAAAAATTGAAGTATAGTTGACTTACAATATTGTGTTAGTTTCAGGTGTACAGCAAAGTGATTCAGTTACACATACATTTTTCTGATTCTTTTCCATTATAGGCTAAGATATTGAATATAGTTCTCTGTGCTACACAGTAGGTCCTTGTTAGTTATCTGTTTTATACCTTGTAGTGTGTATATGTTAATCCCAAACGTCTGTGAGTCTATTTCTATTTTGTAAATAAGTTTATTTGTATCATTTTTTTCTTTTTTGGTTCCACATATAAGTGATGTCATGTGATGTCTTTCTCTGTCTGACTTACTTCACTCAGTATGACAATCTCCAGCTCCATCCATGTTGCTGCAAATGGCATTATTTCATTCTTTTTTATGGCTGAGGAATATTCCATCATGTGTATACATATCTATATACCACATCTTCTTTACCCGTTCATCTGCCGATGGCTTCCATGTCCCGGCTATCGTAAATAGTGCTGCTATGAACGCTGGGGTGCACGTATCTTTTCCAGTTAGAGTTTTCCTCTCTTCTGGCTATATGTCCAGGAGTGGGATTGCTGGATCATATGGTAGCTCTATTTTTAATGTTTTAAGGAAACCCCAGATTGTTTTCCATAGCGCATTAGCCACTATTTTAAAACACCTGTTCCATGCTAGTCATTATGATACACAGGCCATTTATACACGCACAAAAGATTTAACTATCCCCCTTTTTTAGGCAAGGAAATTGACATGCAGATGAACTGAGACTCAAACTCATGTCTGGTGCCTTTTTCCCGCACCCCTTTCCCCCACTACCCTCTCCTTTAACTTCTCCCCGGTAAACTCTGTACCTCAGGGCACTGTCTTGACTAGTTTTGAAAACTGATTCACCATCTGTTATTGATCCATTTATGTTCAGTTCATTCAGACCGATTGCATTTTAAATAGTCTGTTCCCCCCAAAGTTGATAAAAATGTAGGAAGAATTACCATTTGGTTTAAGTTTACCTATTTATGACTCAACCCCACAAAGATAATTGCAGCATAAGATGTGAGGGTAGGCATAGCACAGGGACATCAGCTCGGTGCTCTGTGACCACCTAGAGGGGTGGGATAGAGAAGGTGGGAGGGAGACGCAAGAGGGAAGAGATATGGGAACATATGTATATGTACAGCTGATTCACTTTGTTATAAAGCAGAAACTAACACAGCATTGTAAAGCAATTAAGCTCCAATAAAGATGTTGAAAAAAAAATCATCATCGGGGGAAAAAAAGAATACAGTTTACCCAAAAGATACCTAAGGAATAAATTGCTCAAATTGTTGGTTCAACAACTGTTTTATGATGAAAGGCGTTTAATCTTATTTGTAGCTTATTAACATTGATATGAGTGATTGTTTTTTTCGAAGTCTACCCTTTATCTCATACAATTGTATGTGGAAAATGTTTACAAATTATTATGTAAATTAGATTATTCACCATTTTCCAGATTAGTTGTGTTTTGTTATATATATACATATTTTTAAATTAAAAAAAAAAAAGATGTGAGGGTAGCTTTGCAAAGCCAGTTTCAATGCTTTTGTTTCAAAGATCAACAAAAGGGAAGGTACTGAGAAAAAATAAGAAGTTTTTATTAACATTGAAAGCTGGGCTGAAAATGTTTACAAATTATTATGTAAATTAGATTATTCACCATTTTCCAGATTAGTTGTGTTTTGTTATATATATACATATTTTTATATTAAAAAAAGATGTGAGGGTAGTAGTTATTCAGCTTCATCGTACTCTAAAAATAAATAAACTTGTCTTTAGGAGGGTGGCATTTCCCTTGCCTTATTTCATTGAAGTTTATTCCTTAAGCTTTAGCCGTTAGGTGTTTACTTAGGTGCTTACAGGGATAATGTCAAGAGACAGCCGTAAGAGCGTTAACTTGGATATTTGTCATTTATGACTGTGTATTATTAATAAGAGTTGGTGAATAAATAATGAATACCAAGATGAACAGTGAATATTTTCGAATCAACAAAATTGGTTGGAGAAATGGTTAGGAGAGAGTGATTGATGCTTAATGTGTCAGGGGTTTGCGTCCTTCAAATTTTGCCAAGGCAAAAACACCACGTGGAAACAGAAAAATGTATTAGAACATTTTAAAACATTTCAAGTAAATTGTCTCTAAAACTTCAAAGACAGAAATGCCTATGGAAACAAAAGTAGCTTCACTGCTATTCTATCTCAATGCTTATTTAGTGTTTAAAAGAAATTTCTCCATTACGTCTTCTTTTTTTTTTTTTTTGCGGTACGCTGGCCTCTCACTGTTGTGGCCTCTCCCGTTGCGGAGTACAGGCTCTGGACGCGCAGGCCCAGCGACCATGGCTCACAGGCCCAGCCACCCCGTGGCGTGTGGGATCTTCCCAGACCGGGGCACGAACCCGTGTCCCCTGCATCGGCAGGCGGACTCTCAACCACTGCGCCACCAGAGAAGCGCACGTCTTCTATGTTATTCAGAAAAATGACAGAAGTAAGCTAGAAAATAATTACTAAGGAAAATTCTACTTCTGGTGTCAGTGATCTTCTTGAAATTCTTCACTGTTTCTTGTTTGAAACACAGATGAATAGTTTCCCTCTTATCTTACTCAAAAATGGTTACTGGCAGGATTGTTTTAAAAACAACGTTAGGGGCTTCCCTGGTGGTGCAGTGGGTGAGGGTCCGCCTGCCGATGCAGGGGACACGGGTTCGTGCCCCGGTCCGGGAGGATCCCACGTGCCGCGGAGCGGCTGGGCCCGTGAGCCATGGCCGCTGGGCCTGTGTGTCTGGAGCCTGTGCTCTGCAATGGGAGGGGCCGCAGCGGTGAGGGGCCCGCGTGCCGCAAAACAAAAAAAGAAAAAAACAAAAAAACAATGTTAACCTTTTCTCTAACATTTATAATGTTTAGGGATTCCTCCCCCAAATTCTGTTATTTTAATCATATTGAAAAAATTAAACTACCTCCAAATTTATGAAAACTACATTAAATGTTTAGACATGTATATTGCTTTAAAGCTCTTTTCATTAAAATGTCTTAGTCTAATTCCACTGAGATAACTCTCTTTCACCTGTGAAGTTGTATACATTTTTCAAATCAAGTTCTACACGTGGAAGAGATACACATCTGTACCGAGGGTATAAAAGGAAGCATTGATTACCTCTCAAATTACATTAATGTAACACAACATGGTGTTTCCTATTTGGTTCTGTATCTTTGCATTAATAATGCATGCAGCTATATGCAAAAAGAATTTTACCTTCTTGGGAAGGTGTATTTGGTCAGGGGCCCTTTGAGAGTGTTTCAGTTTATACCTGCTCATGTAAACGGAGGCCACCCCTGCACTCACCTGCTCTCTAGTACAGAGCGCTGAGCCATTTGACAAAGGTGTCTTGCTGGTTCCTCACTAAGCAGATTTTCTTTTAGAACCCTGTCTTAATCTTTTCAGGTCATTATAACAAAACACCATAGACTGCATGGCTTATCAACAATAGACACTTATCACTCACAGTGCTGGAGGCCGGGAAGTCCAAGATAAGTTGGCAGATTGAGTTTCTGAGGAGGGCCTGCTTCCTGGTTCATAGATGGTCATCTTCTCTTATAAGGGTGTTAATCCCATTCTTCAGGGCTCCACCCTCAAGACCTAATCACCTCCCAAAGGCTCCTCCTCCTAATACTCTCGAATTGGGGATTGGGTTTCAACATATGAATTAGGGTGAGGGTGCACAAGCATTCAGTCTGTAGCAAACAGAGCTGATTTTGAGTATCTGACACTGAGTAGAGACCCAGCTGCAGCACCTGTTTTAAACAAGGGGGTGAGGGGCTTCCCTGGTGGCACAGTGGTTGAGAGTCCGCCTGCCGATGCAGGGGACACGGGTTTGTGCCCCGGTCCGGGAAGATCCCACATGCCGCGGAGCGGCTGGGCCCGTGAGCCATGGCCGCTGAGCCTGCGCATCCGGAGCCTGTGCTCGGCAGCGGGAGAGGCCGCACGGTGAGAGGCCCGCGTACCGCAAAAAAAACAAAAAAAACAAAACAGGGGGGTGGGGTGGGTGGAAGTTACTCTCTACCTTCTGAGTAGATGTCTTGGATGTTTCTAAATAAGTTCATCATAACCTACATTTCCTACCATGAGGAAGAATATCTTTTCATAGTAAATAAAATTAATATTCTTAATGAATTTATTCATGTAGTCCATTTCTTGAAAGGCATTTTTCTCTACAGAACAAAAGCTTCATAACAATTGAGGGTATTTGTATTTTATAGACAACGTATTCAAGCACTATATTGCTTTCCTGTTTCTCTTGGCATGGTGGGAAGTGAAATTACACCATGTTAATTATGTGTTTAGAAATGACAAAATATATAACCAAAGGGGATTTGTATCCTTGTATTCATTATAATTGAATAGGTTCTAACTGAAAACAAGTCTAAGTTTTAAAAAATAAAACTACTGATGGATTAAATTACTGCCAGATAGAGAAAACTCATTTGGGAAAATGATTTGTGGTGTCTTCTGTGAGTTGCATCACACCACGAAAAGTCGTATCAGAAAAGATTGCCTGAAAACAAAGTTGAGCTAAAGAATTTACTGGAGAAATGAGTCACTGCTTCCTTTACTGAGAGAAAAATGCTCCATCTGGATAAATAAGATGCAAACAAAGTGCACACACTGGCTCTACACCCCTCGTATGATCAGAATAGCACTGGACTGCATTGTGCACAGGACAAAGGGTCTCCTCTTCTCCCTCCCCGCCGTTATGCTACTCCTTCTAGGCTGGACCACACTTCCCAACCACCACAGTCTGCACCAGCACCCTGCCTTCCTTTCCCAAGCCCTAACATCTCCTCCGTCCTCACCCTGTATTTTCTGGCTAAGTTCCCCTTCCCGTTGCCTCCCTAATGAGTAGACTCAGACAGATTACTTATACCAGTCTGATACCCTTCTAAGACAGTTGCATAGGCATGATTTAAAAATGAGGCCAGGGACTTCCCTGGTGGCACAGTGGTTAAGAATCCGCCTGCCAATGCAGGGGACACGGGTTCGAGCCCTGGTCTGGGAAGATCCCACATGCCGCGGAGCAACGAAGCCGTGTGCCACAACTCCTGAGCCTGTGCTCTCGGGCTTGCGAACCACAACTACTGAGCCCACGAGCCACAACTACTGAAGCCTCTGCGCCTAGAGCCCGTGCTCCACAACAAGAGAAGCCCGCGCACTGCAACAAAGAGTAGCCCCCGCTCGCCACAACTAGAGAAAGCCCATGCGCAGCAACGAAGATCCAACACAGCCAAAAATAAATGATTAATTTTTTAAAAAATGAGGCCATATTGCTAAACAATTGGAAATTACTAAATAGCTTTCCAAGGGAAAGAATGGATAACTGTAAGTTTTTAATACCACGTGTTTGAGATAATGCCTTCCCTCAGAGCCCTGAGAATTATGAAGCTCACCCCAAATAAGTGACTATAAATCTTTGATAGCATCTTTATGTATTTTGCCCCTCTTCTCAGAGTAAGGTAGTTGCCATGGAAATGACAGTGGCTAAATTCAGCTAGAAATACTTGCTGTTATATACGCCACATGGTTCTTTCTTTCCTTTGAAGCCGGAGAGGGGTATTCTGAAGAGTGACTAATATTCTAAAGACTTTGTAACGCACTCACATTCATTGCAAGGGTCATATATTGATATTTTGCTATAGACTTTATTATCCTGATTTTACAGATAAAGAAAAGTGAGGCTATGAGAAGTTAAATACCTCTTCTAAGGGTTACATGGGTAGGATTCAAATTGGGGCAAGGCTGATATCAGGGTCCCCTCTGCCATGTGGCCTCCAATCATTGTGGCAAGGTGCATATCTCACTGCTCACTTCTTTCTCAATTTTCCTAAATGGCTTTCACCTTTATGATTCCATAGAAATAGTCTTATTCAATATTCTAAATTTTTTAGTAAAGTTTAAAAATTTTCAGTCCTCCAAGATTCCAGTTACATTTTACACAACTTTTATTTCTCAGAAATATGACCTGTTATATAACTTGAGAACTATTTTGCTATAAAACACCCATAACTGCTGAAAAAAAAACCCCTAATACAGAGCTGATCTATAAGTAATATCTGCAGGAGTCAAAACTGAGCAGTTAGGACAGGAGTTGTGAGTAGAGCAGTGCTGTGGAGGGGTGTTGGTGTGGCAGAAAAATGTGCTGTCCCGGATCTAGGAATTTGGATTTAAATGTCCTCAGGATATGAGGCCTTAGGCTCTAGACTCATACAAGAGAGAGAGTTAGAATCAATAAATCTGCATGAGTTCAGGACCTTAAAAAGCTATGTTCTTAGTGAAAGTATGGACTGTAAAAACAAAAACAAAGGCAACCTCCCAACTAGCACATGGAGTGAACAAAGAAACTTGTCAGCTTGGACTCTGAGTGGAAAAAATTAGTCTCTCCCCGAGACTCTGTAACCTTCTACCTGCTCTTACTCTGGTTTAGGATTTGAATTTATACCAGAGGTTGACAAGCATTCTCTGTACAGGGCCAGATAGTAAATTATCAACCTGTGGGCCATACAGTCTCTGCTGCAGCTCTTCGGCTCTGCCCTCGGAGAAGAAAAGCTGTTGTTGACAATATGTCGACAAACAGGCGTGTGTGCATTTCAATAAAACTTTATTTACAAAAAGAGATGGTAGTTTGTTGAATGCCAATATAGCATCTGCCTGGGCCAAGTATCTGTAAGTTGAAAAATTGATGTAAAAATTGGTCCTGTCCAGCGATAGGCTCCACTGGACAGGGCCACCTAAGGCTCCTGGAAGAAACAAACATAAAGCTGTTTTGAAGGGACAGCTTGTTCGCTCAGGATGTGAGGGATTCCCCTGCTGAAGGTGAACACAGGTTCTTGAATACGGTGCACACAAGGAAACAGCTCACCAAGTTTGAGAGTCAGCAGACACAAGTAGAAGGATTCAGTTTCCTAAGACCATCAGCTAACATAGAACTATTAAATAGGGACAAAAAAATAGACATAATGTGATTAAGAGCATAAAAGAAAGACTCTAACATGTGAGAAAATAATAAGTCTATGAAAACCCAACATATAGATTGGAAAGAAATAATTAAATACAGCCTCTATAAATATGAAAAACAAAAGGAATTGAAATGAAATACCAATGGGAAAGTGAAAGAGCATAACTGAGACTTGGTAAACTCTAAGTCAGGTCAGGGGAAGTGACCCACATTCTACCGTGCAGAGATGAAGAGACAGAAAGTGGGATGAAGAGGAAAATGATAAGGCCTAACTCACAAATACCCTTAGAAAACATTTGCATCTCTTAAAAGAGAGAATCAAGAGAATGGGAGACATGTAATACTTAAAGAGATAATGTCTGAAAAACTTTTAGAATTGCTAAAGACATAATCCTTAGATTCACAATTCACAGTGAGTCCCAAGCAGTATAAGTAAAAATATATTTCAGTGAAGCTTCAGAATAAAAACAAAGAGAACAGTTTAAAAGAAATCAGTGAAAAAGACAAATTACCCACAGAGAAATGATGGATAGAATGACATACGACTTCTTAACAGTAACAATGGAAGACAAAGAGAGTGGAATACTTCAAAGTACTAAGAGACCATCTGTCAGAATTCTATATTCTGGAGACAACGATTATAGGGTGAGAAAAAAATTACTGTTTTAGACGAGCCTTCCATACCACTGATCATCTTACCCTACTTAAAGCTCTTGCTGTCACTTTCCTTCCATCTCCCTGATTATCCATTTCCCCTCAGTTATGATGACTCAGTCCTTTCCCATGAACATTCCAAGGAAACTTGTCCTCGGCTCTCTGGTCTTGCTGGTCATTTACTCTCAAGGCTCCAAATCTCTGTGACTTGCAGATTCATGTCTCTTTTGCTCCATATCTCACTGAAAACTCAGTCCTGGGTCCTAAGGCAACAGGAAATGTCCAGCTGCTTATGTGACTAAAAGTGTTTCAAGTAACATTCGCCAGAAAAAGACAAATACTACATGATCTCACTTATATGTGGAATCTAAAAAACACAACAAGAAAACAACTGCCTCACAGAAAAAGAGATGAGATGTGTGGTTACCAGAGGTGGAGGGGAGAGGGAGGGGGAATTAGATGAAGGTGTCAAAAGGTACGAACTTCCTGTTAGAAGATACATAAGTCCTGGGGATGTAACGTACAGCGTGATCACTATAATTAACACTGCTGTGTGTTACATATGAAAGTTTTTAGGAGTAGATGCTAAGAGTTCCCATCACGGGGAAAAAACTTTTCTTTTTCTTTTTTCTTTTGTATCTATATGAGATGATGGATGTTAAGTAAAGTTATTGTGGTAATTACTTTACAATCTATGTAAATCAAGTCATTATGCTGTATACCTTAAACTTATACAGTGCTGTATATCAACTAAATCTCAACAAAAGCGGGAAAAAAAAGTAATTAGAAAGGAAGGTAACATCTCACCATGCTGCCACCACTGACCAAATTAGGTATCTCTTCCAGTGTCCTGTATCTTTCAACACCATCACCAGTTCACAGATACCTAACATTAAAACTTGGGGATCATTGCCCAGGGGGAAACCTCAATTCTCATATCCAATCTGTCCCTGCAGCATATTACATTTATTCAAAATATTAATTTATTCTTATGATAACATCACTTAATTCAGGTATTTTTGTCTCTCTATTGCTGAAGAAGTCAACAGCTTCCTCATTGACTTCTCTAATCGCAGTCTCCACCTCTTCTGATCCAGTCTGAAGGTGACTGCCAGGTTCTTAACACTGTCTTCTTGGTAATCACCTCCTTTGCCTTTTCACCCTTCATAAGCCAAAGTCCAGCTTTATCACATTGGCACTGAAATGCCCCTGTATACTGGACCTGTAGTTTTTTTATTTTTTTGCGGTACGCGGGCCTCTCACTGTTGTGGCCTCTCCCGTTGCGGAGCACAGGCTCCGGATGCACAGGCTCAGCGGCCATGGCTCACGGGCCCAGCCGCTCTGCGGCACGTGCGATCTTCCCGGACCGGGGCACGAACCCGCATCCCCTGCATCGGCAGGCAGACTCTCGACCACTGCGCCACCAGGGAAGCCCTGGAGCTGTAGTTTGAACTCACTCTATCAATCTCATGACTCCCCCTGGCTACTTCCCACATCTTATTCTGGACCATTCTGGTTTTCCTTCTTTACCTATATTTTTGTTTCACGTCTTGTGTCTCATTTCCTGAGAACCTTGTTTGGCATTATACCAAGACTGAGATGTTTGGACCTGTATGAGCCCTTGTAAGTAACATATTTATATTGTAAGAGGGGCTTTATAGGGATTCAGTGTGTGTGTGTGTGTGTGTGTGTGTGTGTGTGTGTGTTCCACATCTTTTCCTACATAGAAAGCCTGAGTAGGAACGATGGCTCTAACAGGGAGGACTTCAGAAAAATGGGCAGACTAAGGAAAGGGGATTTCTGGGAAAGAGGGAGGGAGCCTTGTGGTCCAGCAAAGCACATCACTAGAGGCTGAGATGGTTGTCCTAGGTTTCATGTCTGTTTCCCAACTTGTTTAAAGTTCCTTGATGACTGAACGCAAAAGCAACAACATCCTCCATCCCTTTTGCATCTTCTTCCCCCTTCTCTGTATCCAATCCTGGTTGGATAAATGCTGGTTGAATTAGGAAACGGGCAGCATTTCTGAGAATTTGTACCACAACTCAGTACTCTTCCACTCAAACTGCAGTGGGAGCTGCAGGGTTAATGATGCAACACCTCTGAGCAGACCTTTCCCTTCCTTGGTTCCCTCCCACATTGGTCCCTCCTAGAGTGCATTTCCTTCTAGTAAAAATTAAATCCTAGCTCTGGCCCCTTTCTCTTTCTCTTCAGATGCTTTTGAAATTAAGCAACAACAGAGGTCTTTAGGAAACGTGGATTTGTGTTTTTAACTTAACTTCTACCAAACCTTGATATACCATGCTGCATTTCATATCAGCATTTTCTCATCCTCTTTAGGAGCTCATTTGTATCAATGTGAACATGATATGTATATTACTTTCTTCAGTTGTTTTTTATTCCCTATGAGGCAGACACCCAAAATGCTTAATACAAAGTGGAACATCCTTGAGTAGCGATTTCAATTTTGTCTCCATCTTGTTATTTTCTGATGTTACCAAGAGTGGTTTCCACCCGTCTCTCGTCTCTCTCAATCTACTGGAAGCCTTGGGAACCACGATAGCAGAGACTGGGCGTTTAAGGCCACAGGGAACAAAGCATGTCATATTTTAAGCTCCATTACTCTAAAGAGAGGCAGTGGCTGCAGCCTCTTGCAAAACTCCAGCAAAGAGGTGGTCCTTTTTTTTGGTAACAACAATTAATCATGACAGAAGGACTCAGATAGGGGAAAAGGACAGATGGTTCTTGTTACAACCTGCCTCAAACCTGAATTACCATGCCCGACCATAAACAGAACATTTGTACCAAAACTGTGAGAGAGGAATAAAATCAGAGATAAAAATCTACAGTGTGTTGTGCTATCAAATGGTTTAAAACCACAATGTAGGGCTTCCCTGGTGGCGCAGTGGTTGAGAGTCCGCCTGCCGATGCAGGGGACACGGGTTCGTGCCCCGGTCCAGGAGGATCCCACATGCCGTGGAGCGGCTGGGCCCGTGAGCCATGGCCACTGGGCCTGCGCGTCCGGAGCCTGTGCTCCACAACGGGAGAGGCCACAACAGTGAGAGGCCCGCGTACCACAAAAAAAACAAAAAAAACAAAAAACCCCCACAATGTAATGATGACTACACTTATAATACAGTGAATACAGAGGAGTCAGGAAAACTTTGGGCATAATGAACATCAAAAGTCATCAAGTGTTTAATTGATTCTAAAATAATATAGACACTGGCAAATGATAAAATGTAAATATGTCTTAAGTTATTTTTTTGAGATTCACTCTAATAGTCCCATCATATTGTCTGAATCTTGACAATTCCACCCTAAACTTATGTTTAAAAAAGCTTTAATAGTTCACTAAGCTTTTATCTATATGGAGTAAACTTTTCTGAATGGGGATTAAGTTTTAATGCCTGGACATTATTAATATCAACCAAATGATAGATGTGTGAGCATTTTGCTAACTTTGAAGACATTAATCTGGTTAGATTGTCCTCAGTATGACCGTATATAATGTAGTACAGTGTATAGGGAAGAATGCTCTATCATTTAAATGTGTCCATACCCATGTAATCAGGGTTTCCAGTATCCTGAAAGATAAGGTCGATCCTTCTGTGTGTCAGAGAGTCCACGTTTATGTGGCAATGGCTCCTTTTTATGGATGTTTCAGAAGGGAGAGATGCCAAATGAGGACTCATCTCTGAAGAACCCTGAATGATGAGCTGTAACCATTCACTGTGGACCGAGGCCAGGCCTCCGTGGTCAGCACGGATCATGAGCACGCCTGGCAAGAAAGAACCACCAAAACAGACTTCATTTGTTGCCCTGTGGGATCGGTTCCAGGGAATATTTCTGTCTCTCGATGAACAAAGCATGGCCTGATAGGCTGAGAATGTAATAATTGGTATAATTAGCCAATAATTTTGCAGGGAAAAAGCTATTAGTGACTACTAGCTAACTCATTTGCATGCTAATGTTTTGAGGGGAGAAAAGAAAAGCTTCTGAGGCTTTTTTTTTAGCGTTATGTCCGAGTTATCTCTGACTTCAGTTGTTGTTGGAGTACTGTAAAGGAGGTTATGTTAGGCTGTGTCATCAGAGGATCTTGTGAGGTGGCTGGTAGGACCTTTCTGTGGTTCCTGGCACCACAGTTCAAGTGGTCCAGGGTGACCTTCCCCTTGAGGCTCTGCGGAGGACAGAGGGCTGGGCAGAGGGGTAGCCTGGGATTCATAGATGCTCTTATGTGCCCACCTCTCACGATCAACAAGCGACGCAGCTATTTCCATAAACTCAACCAAACACAGAGCAGCAATGACACACTTATTGTAAAAGAAAGTGAAGCAAGTCCCTGGTGTGGGCCTTTCCGAAGCCCTGAAAACAAACTTTGAACATCCCTAAAATGTCAGTCACTACCCCTTCCTGTTAACACTGGCTGCCTGAGAATTCTTTCCTCTTTTGTCATCACGAGGGAAAGACTTCTTTTTTTTTTTTAATGTGGTCACACCACGTGGCATGCAGGAGCTTAGCTCCCCGACCAGGGATTAAACCCGGGCCCCCGAAGTGAAAGCACCAAGTCCTAACCACTGGACCGACAGGGAATTCCAAAGACTTCTTCTTCTGTGTTGGCCCAGTAGGAGAGGACACTGGAGGAAACTACTTTAGGGGGGTTACGGGGTTGGCGGCTTGGGAGATATTCCAGCATCCTGGCAGCAGGTTGGAATGTCACTATTTAGCCCTCAGGAACAGCAGGGAAGTAGTGTGCTTTGGTGCAGCTACATGGGGGTTAGTGGTTTCACAAGGCCTGCGAGAGACCTAACCACCACTTTTAACGTTGGTTCCCTAGGAATATTTTCTTGTAAATTCCAAGTGAATTCACAAGTATCCATTTCAAGAGTAAAAACAGCAGTTGGTAGATTGAGGACAACTTGGATTTGGATGTCTCCCTTGCCCATCCTCTCCTTGGGGAATATTTTCCCAATGTTCCCCAACCCTCCTTTGTAGTTATTTCTCGATCTTGTCTTTTCTGTTACGGTGTTTTAATGATGCTCATTGTTAATCCTATAAACTCGGTGTCCCAAGTTCTCCAGAGAACCACTTCATCAATAATGATATAAATGCTCTAAAACTACACTTAGAATTTTACTGAAAAGAGGTCCTTTGATAATTACAATGAAAAGCGGTGAGTTGTGTTGGCTTACTACTTCTAAATGTAGGAAAATAAACTGTTATTAATAGCTACACACCATTTCCTATCTTTTCAAGGGCTTTGTTAGTTAGCCTCACAACGGTGCTGCCAGGGAAATACTATTAACACAGAGCAAAAGGGGCGGCAGGTGGGATGCTCTTATGATGGAACAAATGCCCCTTTTGTCTCTTGTGCTGCCTCTGTACTTTTCCTGAAGTACTATGTTTAGGATAAATAAATTTTCTTCTATTATTCTACTTAACATTCGTTCAGGCTCTCTCAACCAAACAATTAAATAAGTGAAGTTCCACAATGAGCATTAAACCCAAAACACCACTATTAGTCATTGATACCTAACCACACTTGCTAATTTAAAAATGAGAAGAAAGGAAAGCTCTCCCCTCTTTGCACAGCCCACTGCCATACGCTGTCTCCCAATCCAATCATTTTCCCCTCTGGGAAATGATCTGGACTAAGAACTTGTCCAAAATACGTCCCAGGGCATATACTGAATTTCAACAGAGGCTTTTCTGATGATGAAAAGTTCCATCGATTTTCACACATATATGGATGGATCGGGACTTTTCTAGTGCATTTCTTGCCAGCATCACTGAATTCTTCAAAACAACTGGATTCAAAGATTAGGCACTATTGCCCCCATTTTACAAGTGACCAACCTGCAGCTCAGAGAGGATTATTAAAACAAGGTCACACTTCTAATAAGTGTTTAAGCCCGTTTTCAAATTCCGGCCCGTCTGCTTCCGAACTTTGTCCTGATGATTATAGAATATTGACTCCCAATAGATCGCTCTTCTGACCTACTGTTTTAATTCTGGATGATATGTTTATGTTATTATTATACAGCTTACGGCAGGCTGTAATTGATTTCACAGTTACTTTGGATTATTTTTGTAATTGTTCTTATTTCTGTTAGTTGAAAGATGCAAGTAATGTGTCATCGCTAGAATATTAATGAAACAACCATTATATTAAGAAAACAAGTTCCCATTAAAATAAACATTATTGGACTTCCCTGGTGACACAGTGGTTAAGAATCCGCCTGCCAATTCAGGGGACACGGGTTTGAGCCCTGGTTCAGGAAGATCTCACATGTCACGGAGCAACTAAGCTCAGCACCACAGCTACTGAGCCTGTGCTCTAGAGCCCGCGAGCCACAGCTACTGAAGCCTGTGCACCTACAGCCTGTGCTCCACAACAAGAGAAGCCACCGCAATGAGAAGCCCGCGCACCGCAAAGCGTAGACACCACTCGCCGCAACTAGAGAAAGCCCGTGCGCAGCAACAAACACCCAATGCTGCCAAATTAATTAATGAAAAAATAAAAATAAAATAAACATTATTTTCATCCACAAATTGAATACACTTCACTATTTAAAACAAAAAAATTGGGGTGAAATCCAGATGTCCATTTTTTTTAAAGATAACATATAAACAATAATAAATAAAGTTTTCCTTTAATGAGTTTTTCTCTCAAGAGAGTGTTTCTAGGGGGATTCTTCTTTGTTTTTTAACCTGAACTTTGAGGTTTGTAATAGTTTTTACAAATTATTCTCATTACTGAATAAGCTTAAATTCTATTTTAAGTGGCTATATTAGGAATGTATAATTGAATTTTTCTTTTACAGTTTTAAAATTTATCAAAAAAATAATTTCCTTCATTAAAACTGACCTCATTAAACTCAAAAGACCCAAGTTCACTGCATGACTCATTTAGGACTTTATATTCAACCATGATGTGAAGAGATCTTTAATTACCTAGACAAAACCTCTTGAGTAACAGAGTGGTGGTTATTAACATCTGGGAGAAAGAAAAAAAAAAAAAACAGAGGCTCCAATTTAATGGAACAAAGCGTCATTCTCTCAAATGCACTACTGAAACCGAGATATGCAAATGATCTATTGTGGTGGCAAGCAGGTGGCACTTTCATTTTCTTGTTCATTTTACAGAGGGGATGTGATCAGGAGTCTCAAGTCCACAGGTAAATGACAAAGCACAAAAGTCAAGGTATCTCTAAAAATATTATTTTAAATGTGAACGAAAGCAGAAGCCTGGTGAGATGGATCTTTCCAAGTTAAATCTAACCTTTGTTTTTAATTTTTGCTTCAAAAAATTAGAGAAAAAAAAAAACTAGAATGAACAGCATATGAATCATTTCTGTTAAATGAAGTCTTCAGTGTCTTATGTGTTTTATTTCATGATTCCTGTGCAGGAATCGTGAGGACCAGAGGATGCTCTGAAATCCCAGAACGGTGTCTCGCCTAGAGTGGGTCCCCAGTACATATTCTTTAGACGAATGAACTCCTGAGCAATCAGCCAGTGTCTGGAATAGAACACGATGATCCTGGACCTACATGAACTTTGTGGTTTTCAGGGTGATGGGGTGGGGCGTTCACACTGGCCCTCCAATAGCCCCGCCCCAAATGCAAATAGTGCCCCAGTGGAGAAACTTTGAGGGATTCAGGGCTCTTCCCCTACTAAATGCAAATACCTGCCGTGAAGGTACTTAAGCTGGTCAGCACTTTATCTTAGGCTGAATGAATTTTTGAGAACCTTTCCAAGCCTGGCAATTTTTAGCAGAGGATGGATGGGGATGAAGAGGTGAAGAAAGCGTGAGGGATCCATGGGTAGGACACCACGGGAGAGGCTGGCAGTAAAAAGACAAACCCCTCACATTCCCTGCGGGGACAGAGCCGGTCACAACACAATTCAAACAGGACCTCGTTCCTAGATCAATATTTCCAATTGATAAACCAATTTGTCATCTAAAAGCCAAATGGATGCATTAAAACATTGATTTTTCGTCAAGAAGACTTGGAATTTTTGTGGTTGCCCTTTGGTTGGTAAATTGGTTGGTTTTACCAGCCAGGGCTCTACCGTGCATTTAAAGCACACTTTGGGGAATACTGAATTTCATTTTAGGCTCTGCTTTCATTTGATGTTCTATATAAGGAAGTGCCTGAAAGTTGCCCCTGTTTCTATTTCTATGTCTCTATCTATCTATCCCTTTTTAAAAATTGGGAGATCATTGTAAATTTAGGTTTGGAGCCTACTTTTTTATTCTCACTAAATACAATGTGAGCATATACTCATGTTAATAAACAACCTTGAAAATCTGATTTTAATAGCTGCATGGTATTCTATTGTATTGCTTTGGCATAATTTATTTAATAAGCCCTTTATTGCTGAATACTTAGATTGTTATCACTTTTTTTCTTTTTGGCCGTGCTGCACCGCTTGTGGCATCTTAGTTCCCAGACCAGGCATTGAATCTGGCCACTCCACCTCCCCTTCCCCCGCAGTGAGAGCCCGAGTCCTAACCACTGGACCACCAGGGAATTCCCTGTTATCACTTTTTTATTACTATTGTAAACAGTGCTGCAAATAACTCTTGATTATTTTTTTTTTGAATTTTATTTTATTTATGTTTTTATACAGCAGGTTCTTACTAGTCATCCATTTTATACACATCAGTGTATACACGTCAATCCCAATCGCCCAATTCATCATGATTATTTCCTAATAATCAATTTCTGGAAATGAAATGATGAGTCAAGAAGCGCCTGGGATTCTAAGTGTACAGCATGCTAGAATCTTGATTTTCCCATCTCCTCCCATCATGTCCCCATTGAGACACGACACAGACAAGTAATGCACCTGGCTTACACGAGCACACTTGAAAAATTGTTCTACTCTGATTGAGGAGAAAAAACCCTGAAGAAAAAAATCGAGCAGAAGGAAGGAGAATGTAAATCTGACAATTCACCTTTCCTCTGTGTGTGTGTGTGTGTGTGTGTGTGTGTGTGTGTGTGTGTGGTGTGTGTGTTTTGCTTTGTTTTGTATTTGGACCTTATGGGGGGAGGGCTGACCAAATACGAGTTCAGAAAAGATGAAGGGTCTCAGGACTGGGAGTGGGAAGTTAAGAACGGTATTTGAAAATATATATATATATACATATATATATATATATATAAAGTATCAGGGAGGGTGTGCATAGATTTTATGCAAATACTACACCCTTTTATATAAGGAACTTGGGCATCCTCGGATTCTAGTATTTGCAGCAAGACAGGGCAAGTTTGGAAGGACGAACTATATATGCTGTTGGCTGAAAATTTTTACAATTATTTTTCAGCTATATGTGCTTTCTCCTCTTTGAATTATCTGTGCAATTACTTTTCAATTTATTTTATTTAATAATACATTTATATAATTCATGTATATTAATAAATAAAACAATTAACAGGTTAAAAAAATGAATGGTATTTGGTGAAGTACTGAAATATTATCTTCAAATAAAATACATATAATTTTAGTAAAAACAATTTCAACTACAGTTTCATAAATGAAATTAATCTGCTCGTAAGGAAAACTAGGTTTCAGGAACAATTCTGGCTGTGAATTGGCAGGTACACAACTGATGCAATTTCACAGTTCAAGCGCTTACTAGCTATGAAATGAAACTTGTGAATCTCCGTGACCCCACCCGCTTCCTGACAGCATCATCAGAGCTGAATTTCTTGGCTCCTGGTATTTTAAGTTATATTCATATTTCTATTTAAATGTAGTTCTTTGATGCTTTTTAATCATCCGGGAGATGGATTCAAAATGGTACAATTTTCTCCTTTAAATTGTGTGCTTAATTCCTGTCAATGTTAATACATATTGTGTGTGCACATCAAAGTAAAACTATGAATAGGCCATGCCTTGGGAGATGAAATGCTACAGATTTCACAGATACTGTCAGAAATTGCCTTCTTTCTTTCATATTTCATTAATTCAGCGGAGACCCTCATGTATGCTAAGTATAAATGATCATGTAATTTTTCTGAGGTAAAAATGTGATGTTCTCAGAGAAATCATCTTTTCTGAAGATTCATTAGACTTTGTTTAAAAGCATAGCTTTGAGAAGCAGTCATATTTTGAAAACATGTCAGTTTCCCATACTCATCATCCTTTTCAATTCTGGAAAAATGAATACTAGGACAAGTTGATTTTAATTAACATTCTCATCAATCTCTCCAGAGTGCACTGTAATTTCCATTACTTTTAAAGTGCTTCTGGAACCACAGGGGACAACATTCCCCAGTTTAACTACACAGTTACATACAATAAGTGCAGTAAATGTTACTATGGTATTTTTATTTTTTTTAATTTTTTTGGCCACACCATGTGGGATCTTATTTCCCTGACCAGGTATCGAACCTGCACCCCCTGCAGTGGAAGTGCAGAATCTTAACCACTGGACCGCAAGGGAAATCTGGTATTTTGATTTAAGGAACTCGTTGAAGTTACTCAAAGCTGCTTGGTCAAAAAACTAAGGATTAGGTCCTGTCAATATGCTGTGTTTTATGAACTAGTTAGCTATCTACAAATTTAAGAAAACAAGTGAGGATGAATTATCTTTTTGTGTGGAATGAAGAGGTATGCTTAGAGGAGAGGTTCGATTACAAAAGTTTGTACACTTTTGTTTTTTTTAGAAGGTTATCTCCCTTTTTAATTTATTTTTAATTAATTTATTTTTGGCTGCATTGGGTCTTCATTGCTGCGTGCGGGCTTTCTCTAGTTGCGGCAAGTGGGGGCTACTCTTCGTTGCGGTGCATGGGCTTCTCATTGTGGTGGCTTCTCCCGTCGTGGAGCACGGGCTCTAGGCGCACAGGCTCAGTAGTTGTGGCATACGAGCTCAGTAGGTGTGGATTGAGGGCTCTAGAGCGCAGGCTCAGTAGTTGTGGTGCACGGGCTTAGTTGCTCCACGCCATGTGGGATCTTCCCAGACCAGGGCTCAAACCCGTGTCCCCTGCACTAGCAGGCGGATTCTTAACCACTGCGCCACCAGGGAAGCCCTATGCGCTATTTCTATAGGGGGTGGAGCAATCTTATAGTTTGGATATATGCAGGGCAAAGCTATCAAATGGATTTTGTGTTACAAAACTTACTCATAGAAACCAGAACAATGCTTGACACCTGAGGTTAAACAGGGTTGAACTCACCCTGCATCTACCTGAAGACAACCTACCACTCATCCTGTCGTATAAGAAATTATATTTTGTTTTTTTAAAAGCATATATTTGAACTTAGACACTTTTTTGGCTGATATCACCTTCCCAATGTGGTCACTACACATCATTGTTCCTGGTTAGGTCAGGTGCCCCCAGATCATGCTGGGCTGTCTTTTCACAGACCCCGGTCACAGACCCTTAGAAATCCTAAACACCAGGAATGGATAAACAAGATGTGGTATATACACACAGTGGAATATTACTCAGCCATAAAAAAGAATGAAATAATGCCATTTGTGGCAACATGGATGGACCCAGAGATTATCATAGTAAATGAATTAAGTCAGACAGAGAAAGACAAATACCATATGATATCACTTACATGCAGAATGTAAAAAGATGATACAAATAAACTTATTTACAAAGCAGAAATAGACTCACAGAGAAAACAAACTTATGATTACCAAAGGGGAAAGGTCAGGGGGAGGGATAAATTAGGAATTTGGGACTAACAGATACACACTACTATATATAAAATAATCTGGTACAGCACAGGGGACTATATTCAATATCTTGTAATAACCTATAAGGGAAAAATCTGAAAAAGAATGGATATATGCACATGTATAACTGAATCACTTTGCTGTACACTTGAAACTAACACAACATTGTAAGTTAACTATACCCCAATATCAAATAAAAATTAAATTAAAAAAAAAAAGAAAATCCTAAACACTGAAAAAAACCCACAGTGCCTCATCCCCACATGTGATTCTAAACAACAGTAACAATAAAAAACCACTAATTTATAGGATAGAGTCCAACAAATTCTGATTTTCCTTCTGACACTTTTTCCTTTTTTCTTTCTTCTCTCCTGTCTCCCTCCCTCCCTTCCTTCATTTTCCCCTTTCTTTCTCTTGAATTCTTTCAAAATATATATTTTAAAATGTCCCTGCTATGCTGGTGCCCTAAATATGTACTTGTTTAGTCTGTCTATTCTGTTACTCAACACTCCCTAGTAATGGACACACCTCTAAATGTCCTCAGTTTGCTGGAGCCCCTACAAACCATCTCTAGTATAAATAGCAATAATATGTCTAAATGTCTCTGCTCACTCAAAACATGAAGATGCGTCCACTGCCGCTCCTTTAGTCTTCCTTCAAAAGGGAAAAGAAACCAAATGAAATGCATAACCCTGGTTGGAAGCATTGGCAACAATAAAAAGGTATCTTAGGGGCAATCGAAAGACTTTGAATATAGAGACCAAATTTTAGATATAATCAAATTAAATTTCTTAGGAATTACACTGGTATTGTGATTTCATAGGAAACGTTCTCATCAATAGGAAGTGTATGCTGAAATATTTAGGGGTTTACTGTCATGATGTCTGTAACTTGCAAATTGTTCAGCAAAAAAAAAATGTGTGTATAACGTGTATATATATATAGATATATATATATATAGAGAGAGAGAGAGAGAGAGAGAGGGCGAGAGAGACAAAGACAGAGCTAGAGATAGAGAGAAAATTCAAAATGTGACAAAAATGTGGTAGAATACGTACTGTTTTTTCAACTTTTCCGTACGGGAGAAACGACATAATCACTCAAACTAGAATGCCAAGAATCAAAAGAAACACAGTTGATATTATATGGAGCTAGGATTTGGGGTTTTTCCATAGTCTGTAAGATAGTTGGAGGACTATAGCTTTGATTCATTAGATTCATCAAAGAAATCTAAGCTTTAAAAGATCATTTCAGTAATTTTAGATCATTTAGATAAACGGATTTAGGCACACACACACATGAAGACCTGAGTTCAGTCAGCCCTAGAAGTCACTGGCCAAATGCCCATTGCTTTCTGAGGAAGTCCAGCCCTTTAAAAGCCAGCTAACTGGTTTCTTTTGATGAATTTCTTCTACGACATCAGCTTTCAAGGAGCTCAGAAACTGCTAGGAATCAATAAAGCAATATTTCTTATTCTCTCCCAGTCAATAAAATATAGTTTCTTCCTTTATTCATCCAATTACTAAAAATTTAGTGACGGCCTACTCTGAGCCAGGGCCAGTGTTCTCAGAACACACACAAAACACATGGGCTCTGTCCTCAAGGAGTTCAGGGTCACCTGGAGAGGCAGCTGTATAACACATGATTATAGAATAACGTAAAAAGTATTGTGGGCTTCCCTGGTGGCGCAGTGGTTGAGAGTCCGCCTGCCGATGCAGGGGACGCGGGTTCGTGTCCCGGTCCGGGAAGATCCCACATGCCGCGCAGCGGCTAGGCCCGTGAGCCGTGGCCGCTGAGCTGGCGCGTCTGGAGCCTGTGCTCCGCAACGGGAGAGGCCACAACAGTGAGAGGCCCGCGTACCGCAAAAAAAAAAAAAAAAAAGTATTGTAAGTATGGTACATATAAGCTGCTTTGGGAGCACAGAGTGAGAAGCCCTACACTACCTGGTGTGTGTGTGGAGGAACGGTGAGGAATCAGGGGATAATGATACAATAATAAACAATGATGGTCACAGCAACAAGAACAATAGTGGTCCTAGACCAGGAAAGTCCTAACTACCACAGCTATACTTAAGCAGGGGTAAAGGACGGTGGATTTGGCAGAAGTCAAACAAATTACTAGTAGGAAAGGTGCCTGGACATATCAGTACAAATCTCGGGGAAAATATTTTAACAGGTCTGCCCGGCTGAAACATTTTGCCGTGGCCATAAACTCCCTTCCCAGGTGCTTCGCTCATGTTATCTAGCTAATATTGTCTCCATTTGAATAGGCCCTGAGGCTCATGGGAGGCATGTGAGTTGCCTCTGGACAAGCAGCTGGTATGTAGCAAGACAGAATCTAGGTTAGGACTCGTGCGTCTTGGACACTTGTTCCATCTTGCTATGTAACGCCACCTGCCCACAGACCTTTGCTTAGGAAGGCCTTGAAGAGGAGTAAGAATTTTGCAGGTGAACCTTGTAGGGAAGAGACTTCTGGGCGAGAGGTGAATACACAAGGCATTGAGGCATTAAGAGAGTTTGGCAAATCCTTGTAGACCCTATTGTTAGAAATGATTGGAATAGAAGTTATGTGGGTGGAAAGTGGTGGAGGAGAAAACCTGACAGGGCTCTGGAATAAGAAACAAGGGGCTTATATCTTATGGAGTAAGTGTTAGAAAGCCACTGAAGGAAGGGCTTTCAGCTTTGGGATTATACAATCGATTTGCCTTTTTCAAAGATCCTTCTGTGCAAAGGCCCAGGCAGTTTCTAACAGGAGGGGAGCCAGCCAGGGGGAAGAGCCAGGCACTGGCTGGGTACCCACCGAAAGATGGGGCCCGCATTTTGGAGGCAGCTGCGGGGTAAAGGGGTCCTACCCTTGCCTGCCTTCTCTATACAGCTTATGGTCCTTCTTTCAACATGACTAATTGTAATGTCTTTTCATCATTCTCATAAAAAGCATCATGGCAACATGTTCTTTTAAAACATGTTGAACAGGTATCACTTTTGCAAATGGTGCTAGGAAAGCAATAGATTCCTCTGCTAATTGCATGGGAATACTCTGAAATTCCCATGCTGCTCCTTCAGAGGCATGGTGTGTGTGTGTGCGTGTGCGTGTGCGTGTGTGTGTGTGCACAGCGGGGGGAGGAATCGGAGACAGGAGATAAGGCTCGGGGGAAAGAGTGCCCAGACTAGGTCAATGGCAGTAGAGGGGCAGGGAGGATTGCATTGCGATTCAACATAATTTAATGAGTGAGTCGACATTTTTTTTTTTTTTTTTGGCCACACCATGCGGCTTGTGAGATCTTAGTTCCCTGACCAGGGATAGAACCCACTGCTTAGCAGTGAAAGCATGGAGTCCTAACCACTGGACTGCCAGGGAATTCCCTGATTCAACATAATTTTAAGGATTGAACTCAGGGACTGAAAGTCAGAAAGTGAGTCAAAGATGATGCCTGGTTTTGCCTGAGCAACTAGGTGTAAGGTTATGTCATCCTCCAAGATACGGATACACCTGGAGATTTCAGAGGAAAGATATTGAGTTTGAATTTGAACGTGTCAATTTTGCATATGGGTGCCCAATTCGTTGAAAAGGCCCCTTTCCCCATGGAATTACCTTTGCCCCTTTGTCAAAAATCAGTTGATTATACTTCTGCAGGTCTATTTCCGGTTTTTCTATTGTGTTCCATTGGTCTATGTGTCTATCCTTCGCCTTGATGAATGTTGTTTTATAGTAAGTCTTAAAACTGGGTAAGGTGAGTCCTTCAACTTTGGTCATTTTTTATCAGAAGTGTTTTGCTTTTCCATGTGAATTTTGGAATCAGACTGTCAATACCTACATAAAAGTTTGCTGAGATTTTGACTGGCATTGCACGGATTCAATAAAATAAGTGGGGAAACACTGACATCTTAAGACTGAGTCTTCTGATTTATGAACATGGTATTCCTCCCTATTTTACTTAGACATTTTCGATTTCTTGTATCAGAGTTTTTGCAGTTTTCTGCATACAGCTCTGGTATGTAGCCCTAAGTACTTCGTTTGTTTTTACTGGCCATGCCTATTCTGAGGTATCTGTGTACATCTTTATGCAGATGTCCTGTGGGCAAGCCTGGACGTCTGGGGCATTGTCTGGGTTGGAATTCAGGTTTGGTATCATCACATTTGTCATGAATGTCACATTTCCCAGGGACAGAAGAAATAGGGCTGAGGACTAAAAGTCATCTTAATTACTATCAAATGGTTAATTCTGGTTCTTGTTCTAAGTTTAAGAAGTAAACCAAGGAAGATCTGAGAACCCCGCAATGAGGGCTGAACACGTGTGCTTCGGCGCCAGAGAGCATGTGTTTAGCTCCTGGCTCGGGGACCTCAAGTCTCAGCTCCACCTAATTGTAAAGCATGTACAGTAACAGTGGCCACCTCATAGGGTCATTGGAAAATTGATTACGACGGTGCATCTGGAGGACACAGAACAGTGCTTGGCATGGCGAGCACTCAATACCTGTCAGCCACTGTTATTAGTCACATAAGTGAATTGCCAGGAGCTCATCTGGGGAAATCCCTTGGAAAAAACTTAATGGTCCTTGAGAGTCCTGGCATTGTTCGGTAATGACTATTGATCTTCACAAGAAAAGATGGGATTCACTGCTTGTGTTAATTTTTCTTGCACAATATACGCCCAGGACTCAGTGCCCCCCTCCCGAGGGTGAACTGAATATGAGAAAGAATATATAGCATCTGAAATTCCCTGCTGAAAAGCTCTTTGTTTAGAAACCAGGGCTGCTAGTGCCTTTTGATTCGTGTTTCCAACATTTCCCAAATTAAGCATGAGAGTTGTGACTGGATATTGCCATGGACTCTTTCTGACACAATTTCTGGACAATTTCTTTCTGAAACAAAACGAGGAAGGTGGTCAGCACTCATATCCTACTTCCTATCCCTCCCTACCACCAGTGGTTGCCTAGCCTTGTTCACAGAGGTTACTGACCCGGTTTAGCCTGTCTCCAGCTTTGCATGAGTTGGCCCAACCCTGGACCCAGAATCCTTCAAAAGAATCCCACTTCTGGAAATCGTGTAGTGACAACTGGATGGTGTGGACATTGTTTGGCACTTTGTTTGACCAGGGGTAGGGGTGGGGAGGAAGAATTGAAACCCTTTCAGAAAGTCTTTATTTTCTCCAATTCCCATTTCATTGTGTTTAAAAGAAAGGTCAAAGGAATATCTTGGCCAGCAAAAGGAATGCACCCTAATATTGACAGGTCCCAGGAAAGAGACTCACAGCGAAATTTGCATCTGACATAGTAGCGTAGACCGCAGATGTTTTAATCACACAAAGAGTTAAACAGGTGCTCTGCTGAGATCTCTGGTAGAATTACTGTCGGGAGAAAACCAATTGGCCTAGGACCCAGGGTCAGTGCTGCTGCTAGTATCTGTTCTGAAAATTCTGCAGTGCTTTTGTGTTCACAAATTGCCATAGATGTTGATGTGTGTGTGTCTGTGTGTGTGTGTGTGTGTGTTTAAAATCACCATAAAGATAAATGGGTGGAAGAAATGCTTCAAGTTAAGTTTGCACAGATTCTGCTCGGTTACCAGCTTGTAACCCTGCCGCTAACCTTGGGCGGAGACCATGGAGAGCTCCTGGAGCATCGTTCTTTGGCCCATGATGGGCCAGGTAAGGCACAGATTGATGTGATCTGAAAATTTGTTTAAAATATGCGAATTGCAACTGTCACAAACATACCACTTGGGAATGTAAATTGGTGGAGCCACTATGGAAAACAGTATGGAGGTTCCTTAAAAAAATAATAATAGGGGTTTCCTGGTGGTGCAGTGGTTAAGAATCCGCCTGCCAATGCAGGGGACATGGGTTTGAGCCCTGGTCCGGGAAGATCCCACGTGCTGCGGAGCGACTAAGCCCGTGCACCACAACTACAGAGCCTGTGCTTTAGAGCCCGCGAGCCACAACTACTGAGCCCACATGCCGCAACTACTGAAGCCCACGCACCTAGAGCCCGTGCTCCGCAACAAGAGAAGACACTGCAATGAAAAGCCCATGCACCGCAACGAAGAGTAGCCCCTGCTCGCTGCAACTAGAGAAAGCCCGCGTGCAGCAAGGAAGACCCAACACAGCCGAAAATAAATAAATAAAATAAATAAATTTATATATTAAAAAAACTAATAATAGAGCTACCATATGATACTGCAATCCTACTCCTGGGAATATATCAGGAGAAAACTATAATTCAAAAAGAAACATGCACCCCAATACTTATAGCAGCACTATTCACAATAGCCAAGACATGAAAGCAACATAAATGCCCATCAACAGATGAATGCATAAAGAAGATGTGGTACATATACACAATGGGATATTACTCAGCCACAAAAAGAATGAAATAATGCCATTTGCAGCAACATGGATGGACCTAGAGATTATCATATTAAGTGAAGTAAGTCAGACAAAGACAAATACCATATGGTATCACTTATATGTGGAATCTAAAATAAGGTACAAATGAACGTATCTACAAAACAGACTCACAGACGTAGAGAACAGACTTGTGGTTGCCAAGGGGGAGGGGGTGGGGGACTTGGAGTTTGGGATTAGCAGATGTAAACTATTATATATAGAATGGATAAACAACAAGGTCCTACTGTATAGCACAGGGAACTATGTTCAGTATCCTGTGATAAACCATAGTGGAAAAGAATATGTATATGTATAACTGAATCACTTTGCTGTACAGCAGAAATTAACACATTGTAAATCAACTATACTTCAATAAAATACATTAAAAAAACATACCACTGTGAATTTTAATCTGTAATTAAATAGGATCTCTGGTTCATTTAATTTTTTTATACATATTTTTTAGATTTAGTCATTGGAGTGCTAGGTGCAGATTTACACATGTTCATATTTGGAATCAATAATTCTGACACAAAAATGGGACAATAAAAAAATGGGACAATAACACACAGATTAGTAGATGGCAATCATCCCTTGCTTTTTGAAATGGGCATAAACCTGGCAATAGATTCAATATTTGTAAGAGTCAATTCTGGTTTTTCATTTATTTGATAAAAGCAGAGATGCCATCAGACTTGGGTTTGATGCATCTGAGAAGCAGCTCCTATTCTGCCCTGTGGAGCGCGGAAGACTTTCTTTCTGGAGACAGCAGCCCTGCCTAGCTCTGCCAGCACTCTTAGCCTTGTGAAAATACTGATCATCCCCAGCTAGGAACCACTGCCCCAGGTAAAACATTATTTACCTTTGAGGCTCTGGGCTACTTGCTATAAGTAATTAAAGTTTATTTACTAAAATAGACTAAATAAAAGAACTATCTCTAAGTTCAAAATTCTGTATGTAAAGTCAATTAGGTCAATATATTTTTAACCTAAAATCTTTCTTTCCTAGAAATTTGAAGGGCCATATAAATATTCTTTGACTAAAGCTATTCCTTTAAGGGGAAGGGAGAGATGAGAAAGAGTATTTACTTTTTAAATTAAAAAAAAATTGTTTTTTGGCTGGACCGCACAGCTTGTACGTGGGGTCTCAGTTTCCCGACCAGGGATTGAACCCAGGCCCTCGGCAGTGAGAGTGCAGAGTCCTAACCACTGGGCCACCAGGGAATTCCTGAATATTTACTTTTATAAATCCTGTTTTGAGTCATTGTCATAGTAATCTAGCAAGGAAGATATTTTTAAACTATATTTTACAAAGGTAGAAACTAACGTTCAGAGAGGTTAAGCTCTTTCCTCAAGGTCACAGAGCTCATGTCTATCAGAAAAGGCTTTCAAATTCAAGGTTGTGTGATAGTAGATTCTAAGGTTTTCCCACTATATCATATATTCCACTCTGCCCTTATAAAGCTGCATTTTATTGACTCCACTGGGAAAAAGATGACATTTTTTCCCCCTGCAGCAACGTGATAAAGTTCTGTTAGTCCAATCACTTCTATGCTATCTTCTGTGTCAACAGCCCCGTCCCTGACGCACCCAACCAGGTGTGGGTGGAGTACTCTGAGTTTACTCGGTCTTTACCCTGACTTAATTACCTTTGGATTCTTACAGACAGCTATGATGCCACAGGCTCATTCCTCGTAGGTGAGGTAAGCATGAGACGGAACCAAACTCATTCTTAAATGTCTTACCAGCACTTATCACTGGTCATACTTATGTGATAAGTAAAATGTTCATATAAGAAGAACACTGAGGATGGGCAGGGCCGTCGTGATGTGCCTCTCCAGGGCTCGGAAGGTTCTCTTCTGAGCTATAGCTCACCTATTATCTTTACTGCTTCTTGTATCAGATCCCAGCCAATGGTCAGAGTTTTTTTGCTTTTAGTTTTGTCTTGTTTTTTGCCATTTACTGGTGCTTTCCTCTTTCAGGTCTCTAACTTGATATATCTTCATATTGAAGGTTTCCTCCTTCAACCCCCATAAAGGCAATGTGCTCCCCGCTCCCCCCTCCCCCCTCCGGACTTCCCTCCTTTAAATTTTTGTGTTGCGAAATAACGCACCTTCTGATAGTTAAAACTAACACACAATGCAACAAAATAGCCTCCTTTTCCAAACGGGCCCTTAGTGCATGTTTCCCACGCCCTTGTTTGCCCTTCACTTCCTTTGCCTAATTTAGATTTGCAAGCTCAACACACAGACTCTCTGTCTTTGTTTATGTACATATGGTGTCTAGCACTAGTCTTGGGTTTAACAAATATTAAATAATCATGACTTCAGAATGATTGTTAGTATTGGTGTTTAAAAAAATCACAGCTGGTCAAGAATACTGCTTTTTCCGCCCCCCCGCCTCACAGACCTTATCTGATTTTGCAGCTCTTATAGCAGACAGCTGTATTATAGCACACTTGCTTTCCCCTTGAACACCACTTGGAGACCAGAGCTGGTGATAATTGTAGCTGCTTTTCTTCATTGGAACACATTTACGAATTCTGCACTGCATACCGGTGTGTTTGTGGATGTAACTTCAGTTGTATGCAACCACCTTAACATAACTGGAGAAACCCAGATACAATTTTATACAATGTTCCATTGTGCATGTTTGAAATGGAAGGTTTTTTTTTTCTCTCTGCATAATTAATTTAAGCATTCATGATATCCAGCATGGGCTTTTAAAATCTATGCATTAAACACTCATTGACTGTGTAGTGGCAATTACATTGTTAGGTTTTGAACTGAAGTCCTTAATTTTACCTATTTTCAGGCTTAAAAAAAACAAACAAAACAAACAAAAACACCCTGAATCTGCATACTTTACCTAAACCCTTTTAGAGGTCTCCTTAAAATTGGCAGACTGATTTTGCACTACAGTTCCACAGGGCGATTCATAAAAATAAATGCCAAACACTAGGCAACAACAGAAGGAACTGACAGTGGATCAAAAGTTTAACAACGCATGTCCTTTAAGAAATGTCAGCATCAGCTTTCTCACCATCAGGAAATAAAGAAGGCTGTGCTTTCCCACTGGTCCAATGGTTCAAATGCAAACACATCAGCAGAAGAAAGTGGTTATGTCAGGGTGCAGGATGCAATCGTGTAACCGGATAAAACAGTTTTATTTGTTAGCTCGAATATATATTTCTGACTTATATTTTTATTTAATTTTGTGGCCAAGGCAGAACCAAGGTCATAATATTGATAAATTAGGAAAAAATGGTTTCTTCTTTTAGAATCAAGTCCAAAATATCTACACATCGAGATTTAGCATCGTTCTTACTCATGTGACAACATCCTCAGCTCTGAATTTATTAGGATTCCTATAAAATCAAACCTAAGAGTCTGAGTCTAATTGTGTATTCGATACACTTCATCTAACTTGTTTCATGAGCTCTCTGCTATGTATACACTGTCTCTCCCTGGGCTCTGTAACTGTATTCTCCACCAGGGACTCCGGAATGCTATTTGCAGGTAGATACAATATTTCCTAGTGGAGTGTGCTCTGTTGAAAGCGATACAGTGTCTAAACTATAGCCTTCCACTCTCCTGAGAGTCAAGTAACTGCAAAACAATGTGCATAAAAACTGTCTGGGAGGAGCCCGATTCATGGGAGGAACACCTTTACTAGAACTCCACCCCTCTCAGCTCTAAACCTTGCTTTCAGACAGTTGTAACAGCTGGACAAGATGGTAACGAGAGGGATCTCTTGTCTTAGAACAGCGCAGATTGTTCTCAGACAAGAGATCCTAGTGCCCTGGCCATTCTCCTAGATGAGGTGAGTAAATGAGGCAAATGCCTGGCACACAGAGTCAGCTCCCACAAGGCCAGGAAACGGAGCACGCTTGTCTTATCCACCATTGGTACTCCAAACATAGAGATCAGCACCTAGTAGACAGCATGCAATAAATATCAATATTTATTGACTGAACAGTGAACGTTCAAGGCGTTTTTTTGAACAAAATGACTATAGATAGATAGATGTAGATGTATCAGTATTACTCTTATGTTGTAGCTGGACCCATAGGAATTAAAAAAAAAAATCTACTCACTTTAAAAGATGACTGTAAACACCTAACCTATATAATATATTTAGAGATGTATTAATATTAGGTTTTACTGTTGGAATCATCAAGGCTTTTTGAAGTTACAAGTCGAATGGTATTAAGGCCAGAACTTGAAATGCATTTCTAGACTTAAAACACAGTGTTCTGTCTCTCTATCCCCTAATGACTTTCTAGGTAATATGATGGTTGTAGAAACAGAACAAAGAAGCTGTCATCTTTATACGTGCCTTTATGAAGCAGCATAATAAATGGCTTACTTTATGGTTATTGGAGCAGTTTGGTTTAGGCTAACTGGCAAACTGGCAGGTCTATGTCTAATTCTGTCACCCATGGTATACACAGCATACTGTTGGTGCTCAAATGTTAATAAAAAAATAACAAATTAAAAAAAATCTACTCACTTTAAAAGATGACTGTAAACACCTAAGCTATATATTTTATTATATAAAATATATTATATAAAATATATAAAACAAAGCAATGCATGCCAAGTATCAGGTGTCCTAGATGCCGAATGGCATTATTAACGTACTTACATAAGTAATTATAAGTAGCGGGAAAGTTAACTTTAACTGAAATTAAATGATAGCTTAGAGGTTGACAGCGAGGTAGTCATTTTGTTGGTGGACAAGACATACTATTAGGCCTCACCTGAGGTCACTGGGGCAATTCAGTATCAGAGCAGAGCACTCAGAAGAGCGAGCTGGGTTTGCATCTGTAAGTCACAGCTTTCTGGCTGTGCGGCCTGGGTGAGTTGAGTTCTTGCCCATTGCCTAGGCTTTGAGGGGCCCTGCTCCGGCTTCACCCTCCCCATGGGACAAGGAATTCCATGCTTTCTGAACACCTTAGGCCCTGGAACTTACTGCCCTGCCACTTCCAGGCCTGACTGTCCAAGGCTGGAGGAATCGCCAGGGGGTAGCTTTTGTGAGGGGTATGGTGCGCAGGCTAGGGTGTCCTCGCGTGTATGAGCCTTTTTGTAATACATGATGGAGCAGAGATGGGAAGAAAATGGGGTGTGAGTTTCAGGCCAGAAGCCAGTAGTCACTGCCACACTGTGTTCCAGTTAATTTATAGCTTTAGGCATTTACGATGGGGTCTACATTAGCTTGCCCTGGGCCCTTCCAAACTTCCAGGCAGGCCTGGAACTAGGGCAAGTCACATAACCTATTTTAGTCTTAGTTACCTCATCTGTAAACAGGAATGATAATAACCGTTCTACTAACCTCAGAGGGTTGGGATGATGAGGACGATCTTAAAAATAACCACCGTTTGTTGAGCACACACCGTGGTTCAAGCGCTTTACAAGTCACTGTCACTTTGCGTGGATTCTCCTGGATCCTCGAAAATCTTCAGGGTATGCCATCTTTATCTGCTTTTAAAAGAAGAGAAAACAGGCTCAGAGAGGTTAAGTTTCTCTCCTAGCCTCCCCTTCCCCAACAGAGATAATGTATGTATCAGTTCCATACACATACAAGGTAGCACTATAGTTATTCATTCATTTACATCACGTTGGGGGGTGCAGCAGTGAACAAAAGGAACAAAAAAATCACTGACGTCGGAAGCTTACATTATGGTGGAGGGACACAATAAATAAATCAAGTAAGTAAAATCCGGCGTATGTCAGATGGTGGTAAGCAAAGCAAGGGAGAGAACTAGGGCATGTGGAGATACAGGGAAAGTGACACTTGAATAAAGACATGAAGGAGGCGAGGGAACACCATTCTAGGTTTGGTTTGGTTTGGTTTTCTGGTGGCCTAGGGGAGTGGGTCACTAATTCAGGTGGCAGCGGAACAGCAGAAGGAAAGGCCATGAGACTGTGGCTTGCTTCCTGTGTTCCAGAAGCAGCATGGAGGCCAGTGTGGCTGGGAAATGAGCAGGGGGTAGAATAGTAGGAGATGAGGTCAGAGAGATAAAGGGGGCGGGGGTGGGGAGGGAAGGAGAACCAGTTCTATAGGTCATTTAAACCATGATAAATAAGGACCTTGAAAAAAAAAAAAGTGGTGGGGAGATAATGGACTTTTTGTTGTTGTTGTTTTTTGTTTTGTTTTGTTTTGTTTTTTTTCGGTATGTGGGCCTCTCACTGTTGTGGCCTCTCCCGTTGCGGAGCACAGGCTCCGGACGCGCAGGCTCAGTGGCCATGGCTCACCGGCCCAGCCACTCCGCGGCATGTGGGATCTTCCCGGACCCTGCATCGGCAGGCAGACTCCCAACCACTGCGCCACCAGGGAAGCCCTTTGTTGTTGTTTTTAGCAGAGGAATGACATGAGCTGGAGTGAAAAGACTCACCCCGACTCCCTGGTGCTGGAGGCAAGGGCAGAAAGAGGGAGGCCAGGTAAGTGGTTACTGCAAAGCTCAGGCAAAAGCTGATGCTGGTGTGGACCAAGGTCATGGCCGTTGAGGTGGTGGGTAGAGGTTAGACTCCAGATATGGCACTCTGAAGGTTGAGCTGACAGGTTTACTGAAACCCGGGGTGGGGGGGTTGGTAAGAGAAAGGAAAGAGTCAAGAAAGAAGCCAAGGCTCTTCACCTGGGCAAGGGGTGACAGAGGTAGATGCCATTAGCAGGAATGTGGAAGTCTGTGGCTGGGGCATGTCTGGGGCAGGAGATCTGGAGCCTGGTTTGCGCAGGTGAATTCTGAGATGTCTACCGGGCACCAGATGGAGATGTCAGGTATGTTTTTTCACTTCATTGGATCTGACTTTTCTTCTCCTCTCTCTTCACAGAGCTGTAATGGCACTTATTCAAGGTGGTGGTGGTCTAGGTCACAAAGAATTGGATGCTGGGTTTCAACTAAGGGCTTCGAGAGAAATATGGGGAAGCAGTTGGAGCACAGGGTAACATCAAGGGTCTAGAGAGATAATTTGTAAGATTGTTTCAGGAGGTTCGGCCAGGATGGTCCCATCTCTTGGAAGCCACACAATCTGTTTAATGCCACACAGGTGACTTCGGAACCCTAAAACGTTCGTTCATAACCTATTCCAAGTGTTTACAATAAACTAGATGTCGAAAAAGTTATGTTTGAAAATTTGAAAAGTGTTCAGCGTGGTAGGTCCTCAAAATAGCAATCCTCCTCTGAGTGCGGCCTCCATAGAGACAGCAAAGCACGAACTTGATGCGGGTGGGGAAGGGGAGCCAGATGAAAATCAAGCTCTAGGGGCTTCCCTGGTGGCACAGTGGTTGAGGGTCCGCCTGCCGATGCAGGGGACACGGGTTCGTGCCCCGGTCTGGGAAGATCCCACATGCCGCGGAGCGGCTGGGCCCGTGAGCCATGGCCGCTGAGCCTGCGCGTCCGGAGCCTGTGCTCCGCGACGGGAGAGGCCACAGCAGTGAGAGGCCCGCGTACCCAAAAAAAAAAAATAAAAAATCAAGCTCTAGGACCAGGACTCCAGAGCTGTTCCCGCTGCTTGGCTGGGCTTACACACCTCGACCTGGCTCGCGGGTGGGCGTGTGAGGGGGGAGGACACAGCAGGACTGGTGACATCTTAAAGGGCTCTGTCCTAGTGCCTCTGCACCAAGTGACTCCGGGGTCTGGACGTTTACCCGGCTCGTGCCAAGCCACATCTGCCAGTGTTTCTGCTTATGTCACATAACTTGCTGTCCGGGTCTCACCTTTAAATTTGGAGTGTTCGCCCGTCTGGGGGTGGTGTTTGGTCTAGGGTTGAACTGGCACGTTTCCATCTCCCTCCTTTCTTGGTCATTTAAGTGTCTAAAGGTGCCCTGGTGAGCACGGAAGGCAGGAGAGGAACGCTGTCCCTGCAGAAAGTTAAGGATAAGCCAAATAAATCCCTAGAGGACTGATCGCCTCTGGAGCGACTCGGAGCCAACCCCTGGGTTCAAAACGACTGCCCAGGGTGGCCCAAGCTGCGGGCCGGGCTTCTGTTCCGGGTCGACGTGCCGCCCCGGCGGCCGAGGCGTGGCGCCAGGGGCAGTCTGGAGGGGCGACGCGACGCTGCAGGTCCCCCGGGACGCGCGTGGGGTGTGGGCCGGCGGCGCGGCGTGAGCCGCCAGAGGGGAAGCTGCGCCCTCCGCCCGGCAGCCGGGGCGCGCCGCCTCCCCGGGGCCAGGTGGTGCGGGGCCCCCTTCCAGCCCGGCCCGGGCGCGGCGACCCCCGGGTG